>NC_084639.1:14319622-14462122 GCF_033978795.1 Nerophis ophidion
GCCTGTAGGAATAAAACAGACAAAACTGCTCCTAGGAAGAAAACACAGACAAAACTGCTTGTAACTTCCGGTAGGAATGTCGTAGCGACATCCTTCAGCTAAAATCAACAGGGGGTTGGCCATTACCCCTTCAAAACAAAAGTTTTGTAAAAACCCGTCACCTTTTTTCAAACATTATCTCCTCTGAGCGCGTTTTTTGTGTCGGCCACAAACTCGCACAGGAAAGAGATTGAACCCTTCTGATTAAAAGTTGCGCAAATAGTTTTTCTAACTGCTCCGGTTTTGATTTTACGGGCCTTCAAAGAACATCTGCGCTGATGCTGCTGCCGTCTCAAGATGGCCGCTTAAAAGCAGAAAGCACCAGTGTGACCACACAATGCAGAGAAGGTAGGTACTTTGCGGGTAAAGATATGTTGACTGGGTGAAAGAAGGAGGCACCAGTTTGACTCCAGGATACAGAGAATGTAGGTAATGTGCAGGTAAAAATATGTTGTCTGGGTGATGGCAGGAAGCACCAACATGTATGGGTGAAAGAAAGAAGCACCAGTGTGACTCCAGGATGCAGGGATGGTGGGTAATGTGCAGGTAAAGATATGTTGAATGGGTAAAGGCAGGAAACACCAGCAAAAGTCGGTCGGTCCCGTCCATTGCTGCTTGCAGCTTTGATTAATTGTTATTGTTATTATTTCAGTCAATTGAGGAAATTAAATATATATGGAAGTTTGAATAGAAATGAGAAACGTTTATATATACTGGAAATAATAAAGACTTAGAGTCCAGTCCGTCTGCTGATCTGAAAAAGAGCCAAAGCTGTGAAAGAGCTGAGGGACCATCTTCAAAGTGCAATGCTGAAACAAATAATGCAAACAATAAATTTAACTTCCAGGGCTTGAGAGCAACGTAGTCCCGGGGACGGTAATAAAATGCACAGGAAAAAAATAAATGCTCCCTGGGACGATGCCCTTTAACCATTTTTTTTTAAATTCTTTTTATGTATTTATTTATTTTACATTTTATATTAAATGTCTTGGTTTTTTCCTCCCTTTGAAAATCCTATGCAATGTTTAACAAGCCATCCTATAATAATCCAACAGCAATGGCACAAACATTCAAGTCATTTCCAAAACATAGATTGCAAGATTGTCAGAGACATTTTAAGTGTCAAATAAAAATGAGCTGCATAGTAGGAAATCAAATAGTATTTGTCCTTCACTATGTGGTTTGTTATTAAAGTTATGAAATTCTCTTCATTTTCTAGCGAGTGACTTTACAAATGATGCTACATATTAGCAGTAATGCTACTTTTTATAGCAACGCTTTTCCCACCCACACTTGACAAATTACGGTTGTCTGTTCGACATATTCCCACTTGAAGCCGAACCACCGCCGGACGATGGAAACCCTGCGGTTATTGGGAATTAAGTCTTCCTTCATTTGTTACCGGATCCGCACCTTCGTTCTCTCGCACGGCTACGTTAGCAGCTAACGTTAGCCACGTCGCTACCTCTCTGCCCTGCGAGGGCGTGTATGTGACGTGTGACGTGACAGTTTGTGACGTATGTAAGAATGTGCGCCTGCTTGTCTGCGGGAAGGAGAGACAGGAAAGAGCAAGGAGAGCCTGAAGTGTACGCCCGCAGCTAAAAGTCCTGCGTGTGAAATCATACTCGAATATTACGATATAGTAATTTTCTATATCGCACGGAGACAAACCTGCGATATATCAATATATCGCCCTGCCCCATCTTCAACTATACTAAGTCTTTCAATGGTTGGAATCTGCCTTTTTGGTCGCGATTCCATTATATATCGATTTTTTTTTTTTCAATTCAACGCGATTCTCTATTCAAAAACGATATTTTTCCGATTCAAAACGATTCTGTATTCATTCAATTCATAGGATTTCAGCAGGATCTACCCCAGTCTGCTGACATGCTAGCAGAGTAGTAGATTTTTTTTTTAAAAGCTTTTATAATTGTAAAGCACAATGTTTTATCAACTGATTGCAATTATGTAAATGTGTTTTAACTATTAAACGAATCAAAAATACGACTTACTTTATCTTTGTGAAAACATTGGACACAGTGTGTTGTCAAGCTTATGAGATGCGATGCAAGTGTAAGCCACTGTGACACGATTGTTCTTTTTTTTTTTTTATAAATGTCTAATGATAATGTCAATGAGGGATTTTTAATCACTGCTATGCTGAAATTATAACTAATATTGATACTGTTGTTGATAATCATTTTTGTTTCACTACTTTTGGTTTGTTCTGTGTCGTGTTTGTGTCTCCTCTCAATTGCTCTGTTTATTGCAGTTCTGAGTGTTGCTGGGTCAGGTTTGGTTTTGGAATTGGATTGCATTGTTATGGTATTGTTGTGTATGGTTTTGTTGGATTGATAAAATAGTAAATAAATCGATTGTTTTAAAAATGAGAATCGATTCTGAATCGCACACCGTAAGAATCGCGATTCGTATTCGAATCGATTTTTTCCCACACTCCTCGTTACTACGGTAATCTAATTAGTTACTATGGTCATCTAATTAGTTAGTATGGTCATCTACATCACAGCAGCTCAGATGAGGTACCAAGCAGTGTGGGCGGAAAGCGTTTCCACAGACAACGGAAGGAGATTTTCACAACAAAGTTCTAAAGCTTAGTGATATATCACATATATCCGATTGTAGTTGGGTTTATTTTGTACCCTTCAGGTTCATTTTTCACTGTTTGTTGGGTTTTTGTTGCGTTTCCCTTGATTGTAAAATATGTCGATTGAAAGGGGGTGTGACAGTCATATTTTGTCAGTATTCAGTGTTTTATCGTTCATAGAAAAATGTGAAATATCACTCCGTTTTCTAAAGTGGTCTGTCATAACGTTTTTAACATTCAATCAGACATTATTGTGACGTTTTGTATTAGTGTTCCTAAAAACAATTAACCGGCCCCCAGACACATTTTTTCTCTCGAAATGTGGCCCCCAAGTCAAAATAATTGCCCAGGCCTGCACTATAGCTAGAATGATTTGCATTGACACTCCGCCATTATCACACACACACGCACACACATACACATTCTGGTTATCATTTGGAATGGGGACCAAGTTTTTTTGATCATCACTTGTGGGGACCACCCTTTCTGTAGGTTGTGGAGGCATACAAAAAAAATAGGTAAAATGGCCACTGCCCAGTTAGTTCGTACACGTCTTTAAATCTCTGGATTGATGAAGTAAAGTGCTGATCATTCTTACTGGGGACCCTGGGGGAAAAAGAGTTAATATAGTTCATGGGGACCAAGTTTAAATACATTTGCATAAGTCACACAAATTTGTACGTGACTACTGAGGACCATTTATAAAAAAATAAAAAGTTCAAATTAAATAAAATATGACATGATCCTTAGAAGGATCATGTCATAAGGTCAGAAGGTTAGGTAAGATCATGTTAAGGACAGCACGGTGGAAGAGGGGTTAGTGTATGTGCCTCACAATAAGAAGGTCCTGAGTAGTCCTGTGTTCAATCCCGGGCTCGGGATCTTTCTGTGTGGAGTTTGCATGTTCTCCCCGTGGCTGCGTGGTTTCCATCCGAGTACTCCGGCTTCCTCCCACTTCCAAAGACATGCAGCTACAGCTGTCCTCTTATAGTAAGTTTCACCACTTAAATGTACAGCTACAGCCCGATGAGGGGGCTGCTGTGCAAATGTCTTGCACTCAAACTAACCAGATAAAATGTTTCATGGGCCAAAGCTTAAAAATCACTTAGGCATCTTTAGAATGGATCTGACTATCGTTTAAAAAGGTTTCCCTTTAGAGAACCTGTTTTTTTGTCCCCATACCGTCAGAGGTCCCCTAAAGGTGACTGTGTAAACAGAGCGATGTCCCCATTAAGTAAGCATTGCCAGAACACACACACACCTTTATTGGCACTAAAGTGGTAGTCACTTCCTGGTGAACATCGCTCCAAAATAAAAGTGTACAATATAACAAGTAAAGGAGCAATCACATTATCATGTCCAACAGGATTATTTATATACAGTACAAGTGCCTGCAATTTGCCATGCTAATTTGAGTTAGCTTGTCTACGAGTTTGTCCATTGTATGTTAGTATTAAGCTAGCTCAACCTTCATCCTGCATAATTGTATTGCTTTTTTTCCGTTTTTTTCTAAGCTATATTATTAATGTAAAGCAGGGGTCGGCAACCCGCGGCTCCGGATCCGCATGCGGCTCTTTGGCAACTCTGATGCGGCTCAGCTGCATAATCGCCGACCCCCCAGACTGTTATGGGGGGATTCCGGATTTCGGTGCCTCTCCTGGACATCACCCGGGGTCAACGTTCTCCGATTTTCACTCGAACCACAACGTCAATGGCCTGCCGTGATGGCTTTACTTTTTACGCCCTCTACAACATGTCATCGCGCCTGCCTTTCACGCAATGCTATCTGCGTGCCAACCGGACGCATGCATTTCGCTGCTTCTATTGTCACATGTACGAGATTGCAAGGCATACTGGGTGATACAGGTTACACTGAAGGTTGTGATATAAACAACTTTAACACTCTTACTAATATGCACAACACTGCGAAACCACACCAAACAAGAATGACAAACACATTTCGGGAGAACATCCTCACAGTAACAGAACATAAACGCAACAAAAAAAATTCCCAGAATCCTTTGCATCCATGACTTCCTGACTATATTTTACACCACCGCGCCCCCCAACTCCGCCCACCTCAACCGACGCACAGATGGGGGGGGCTTGGTGCTAGCGGGGTGTAAAATATAGTCAGGAGAGTCATGGATGCCAGGGATTCTGGGTATTTGTTTTGTTGAGTTTATGTTGTGTTACTGTGAGGATGTTCTCCCGAAATGTGTTTGTCATTCTTGTTTGGTGTGGGTTCACAGTGTGGTGCCTATTAGTAAGAGTGTTAAAGTTGTTTATATCACAACCTTCAGTGTAACCTGTATCACCCAGTATGCCTTGCAGTTGTGTACGTGTATCTGCGGAAGCCACATAAAACATGTTGCTGTACTGGCAAGCAGTTTGTACATGTTGTAGAAGGCGTCTAAGGCAGTGGTCCCCAACCTTTTTGTATCCGCGGACCGGTTAATGCTTAATAATTTGTTAATTATTAAGCGGGGGGGTGTCCTTTTTTTTTCTTTCTTCTTTGTCATGAAAAGGGGATGTTTTTGTCATGAAAAAGGGAGTTTTTTGTGGTTGGTGCACTATTTGTAAGTGTATATTGTGTTTTTTATGTTGATTTAATAAAAATGTAAAAAAATATTTTTAATTTTTTTTAAATAAAAAAATCTTCTGCGGCCTGGTGGTTGGAGACCACTGGTCTAAGGCAATGGCTTCATAGCACGCTCTTATTATTGTTAACTGGGTGACCACCAGCAGATATTCACTAAAACGGTAGCGGCTCCCATTGACTTCTGTATTTTGTGTAACGGGTCAAAATTGCTCTTTGAGGGGTAAAGGTTGCCGACCCCTGGTTTAACGTGATTCCAAATGTTTGTGCACTTCATTTGTACATAAATAATGTACTTTCTTTAGTGTGGTTAGTTTTACAGTGACTTCATTGTGAAGAATACCAACATAACACCTGTTTTTTTTTTTTCCAAATCCGACTCAGAGGATTGTTTACCATACTTGGCAACCTGGAGACCTCCGAATTCTGGAGATGGGGGGTGTGGTTGAGGTGGTACCAGCGGGTGGGGGGGATGTACATTGTTGCATCCAGGAAGAGTTAGTGCTTCAAGGGGCTCTGGGTATTTGTTCTGTTGTGGTTATGTTGTGTTACGGTGCGGATTTTCTCCCGAAATGTGTTTGTCATTCTTGTTTGGTGTGGGTTCACAGTGTGGCGCATATTTGTAACAGTGTTAAAGTTGTTTATACGTCCACCCTCAGTGTGACCTGTATGGCTGTTGATCAAGTTTGTCTTGCATTCACATATCTGTGTAGTAGCCGCATATATTATGTTTGTATGGAGGAAAGGCGGATGTTACCACTGGTTGTAGAGGACGCTAAAGGCAGTGCCTTTAAGGCACGCACCCAATATTGTTGTCCGGGTGAGATTGGGACAGATTCGGGAGAATGGTTGCCCTGGGATATTTTCGGGAGGGGCACTAAAATTTGGGAGTCTCCCGGGAAAATTGGAACGGTTGGCAAGTATGTTGTTTACATATTTGAAAAACTGAATAGCAACATTCAGGGAGGGCAGCTTGTGTTACCTTTTTACAGTAAGAAACAATTGAAACTGCATTGAACAAAGAGAGCAAAGTCTGACATGTCTGAGCTAAAGTGTATTTGTGTTCTATAGACGTCCGGCAGCTCCGTCGCGAAGAGTGTCCCTTTACGCCACAGGACGGAAGCTTCACTTTGAAGCAGGAGTATTCACAGTCCCCCCATCTCAAAGACTGTATCAGTCAGTCAGGAGAAGAGTGTTTTCCAGGGCTGCAGGAGGCTGATCTCACCAACTTACCTCTGACTGGTTTCTCTGTGAAGGCTGTAGACCATGAAGACAAACCTCAAGTTGACCACCTCTTAGCTCCTCTATCAGATAGTGACGACATAATGTCACACTCTGCTGAGGATGTAAACGAGGACCACACCCAAGAACCTTTGAGCAGCGATACAGACTGTGAAGATGGTATGAGGACTCACACTGACAACCAACACCCTGAATGCTCTGAAAAGAAGACATGTAAAAAAGGTTTTACCTGCTCGTTTAGTGCTGAAATGTTTGGTAAAAAAAGTAATTATGATGAACAGGTGAGAACACAGACACAAGAAAAAACTTTCAAATGTTCAGTTTGTGGCAATACATTTTCTCTGAAGCAAAGCCTGAACATACACATGAGAACGCACACAGGAGAAAAACCTTATATTTGCTCATTTTGCTGTAAAAAGTTTTCCCAGAAATCCAATTTGACTGTACACATGAGAACACACACGCAAGAAAAACCTTTCAGATGCTCAGTTTGCGGCAATACATTTTCTCAGAAGGCCACTTTGACTTTGCACATGAGAACACACACAGGAGAAAAACCTTTCAAATGTTTAATTTGCGGCGATACATTTTCTCAGAGGGGCAGCCTGAAACAACACATAAGAAGGCACACTGGAGAAAAACCTTTCATTTGTCCATTTTGCTGTAAAAAGTTTTCTCAGAAAGCCACTTTGACTGCACACATGAGAACACACACTGGAGAAAAGCCTTTTCAATGTTCATTTTGTGGAGATTCATTTACTCAGAGGGCCAACCTGCTATTTCACATGAGAAAACACACAGGATAAAAACCTTTCGGTGGTCCTTTGAGATGAAGATTATTCTGAAAAGCAAAGTTTGACAGCACACAGGAGAAGAAATGTTTTCCTGTCCAGTTTGTGCTCTAAGATAGTCAAATAGTAGAAGTGGAATGTTTTGCATGAAAAATAGAAGTAGTTATAGTACTAATAGTTTATTTTGCTTTTGTTTTTTTACCTTAATATTCATTGGGATTTTCACATAATACATAGACTTGATGGGGGAAAAATATATAGGTATCTCTACAACAAAAAAAGTCGTATAATTACATTTTGTTTATAAATGAATAAAAAATAATTTAAAAAACTATTAACAATCATAGATAAACGTAATAAAACATGCTTGTGGGATCAATAATTTTTTTTTTCAAGTAGTTTCTTAACATTTAAAAGGTGGTTCTTTACTAAATATAAGTTTTGTGATTTTTTTTTTTTTCTAAATAAATTATCCACTTCAACCATCTTTTCTTGAACAGGTCCACCATAGTATGTAGTATTTGAGTCAGGTTTGTGTTTGGATCATTTCACTGTTGATTATCTCACCTCGGTCTCTCGCCACCTCAGACAAACCTGCAAATAAGCTTATTCCAGGCTGATAATTGTTTATTGTAGTCATTTATACGCCACTTAGATAGTGATGATCTATTGTTTATATGACACCAGATTCCCTCATGAGTTCCAGGTTAGAGTGCTACTAAGAACAGCAGCTACATTATTTTAGATGGACTCCGAAGCAAATTAACAACATTGACTAACATATTCAGACTGTCTGGGTGGTGGAGGACAACATGGATGGAGTTTTGCCTCAGATTGAAAGTGTGCTTGGTATATATTTCTTTGTCATTATGATTGCACCAACATGTACTTCAGCAGTTCATTCTTTATTTGAAGAGCATTTATGATGCTATGTCTTACTGTTTCCTTATTAGCTATCTGGAAGACTCAGTTATTTCTGCCTGCCACTGATGTGTGTTTGTATGATGTCTAATACATTAAAATAATTTAGTTCTATTAAATTTATACTGTCAAAATTACAACAACATTGTACTCGTCTTGTGTTGAAATACTAGAGTGAAACTCAACAGTTTCTTGGCAAGGACGCCATTCTGTAATATATCTGGTATAACAGCTGTAAAATACTGTACCAAAGTTGAGTCTTTTTCTGGCTGAAACATGGGAATAGGATTCAAATGTGCTTCCCCAGCTCTTGGACTGAGCAGTCTTCAATGCCGCCACAAGATTGGCTGAATGAGGCGCCTCGGTTTCCTTGGACGCATCCTCGCTGATCCATGCGGACTGGACACTGGCCGGGAGTTGGTGGGCGGCTGAGGGTGGAGTCGGTCGGCTCCGTTAGGATTTGATCAAGTGGGGTTGACCCCAGGATGCAGAGACAGGAGGCCAGGTAGAATTACAAAAAGGGAAAATTTTATAAGTACAAAAAGTGATGGGGCAGAAGCGCACACCATGAATAATCAAACACAAACAGGTCCCTCAGTGGTCGGCAGGGGAAAAGGCCTGGGCGCACATGAGCATAACAAAAAGTCTAACACAAAATCCTCTTTACCTCAGGGAGGCTAGGAAGCAAACACAAAGAGGTGAAGAATTTCATGAATAAGGAAAAAAACAACATACCAGGACTGACGAGGTGAAACAGGCGCCTGCACGTGGGAGGTACAGGAGACAATAACCAGCAGGACCCAGCGACGAGCTTAAATACACCTGGGTAGGGATTTGTTGCAGGTGTGCCTCGCTGGGGACTAATTACAGGTAACTGAAGAAAACTCAGCGAGCTCAAGATGGCGGCGCCATGATGACTGCGGCTTGCAGACGCTCATGGTAGAAGTAGAACATTTGGCAAAAATACCAGACAATTCTGAAAATTTCATTGCTGGCTTATAACGTACACATACGACCGCCAGAAAATTCTGGATGTGGATAGATCGGGCCGTTTTGGACTGAAAGATGCATGTACGTTGGACCACCTCGCTAGCATGGAATACTTCGAATACATCTAGCGGCCTTTGACGCAGCGGAGGTACCAGCAGGGACCGTCAACGGAAGACACGTAAGCGGTGTGATCGGAAGCAGAAGCGGGGATGCCGAGCGGGGCTAACAACAAAGCAATCAATCAATCAATGTTTATTCATATAGCCCCAAATCACAAATGTCTCAAAGGACTGCACAAATCATTACGACTACGACATCCTCGGAAGAACCCACAAAAGGGCAAGGAAAACTCACACCCAGTGGGCAAGGAGAATTCACATCCAGTGGGACGCCAGTGACAATGCTGACTATGAGAAACCTTGGAGAGGACCTCAGATATGGGCAACCCCCCCCACCCCCCCCCCCCCATCTAGGGGACCGAAAGCTATGGATGTCGAGCGGGTCTAACATGATAATGTGAAAGTTCAATCCATAGTGGCTCCAACACAGCCGCGAGAGTTCAGTTCAAAGCGGATCCAAGACAGCAGCAAGAGTCCCGTCCACAGGAAACCATCCCAAGCGGAGGCGGATCAGCAGCGTTGAGATGTCCCCAACCGATACACAGGCGAGCGGTCCATCCTGGGACTCGACTTTGGACAGCCAGTACTTCATCCATGGCCATCGGACCGGACCCCCTCCACAAGGGAGGGGGGGACATAGAGGAAAAAGAAAAGAAGCGGCAGATCAACTGGTCTAAAAAGGAGGTCTATTTAAAGGCTAGAGTATACAGATGAGTTTTAAGGTGAGACTTAAATGCTTCTACTGAGGTAGCATCTCGAACTGTTACCGGGAGGGCATTCCAGAGTACTGGAGCCTGAACGGAAAACGCTGTTTAGCCCGCAGACTTTTTTTAGGGTCTAGGAATCACTAATAAGCCGGAGTCTTTTGAACGCAGATTTCTTGCCGGGACATATGGTACAATACAATCGGCAAGATAGGATGGAGCTAGACCGTGTAGTATTTTATACGTAAGTAGTAAAACCTTAAAGTCACATCTTAAGTGCACAGGAAGACAGTGCAGGTGAGCCAGTATAAGTATGTATGTAGGTATATATGTATATAAAGGTATATAGAGTACAGGGGTAATGTGATCAAACTTTCTTGTTCTTGTCAAAAGTCTAGCAGCCGCATTTTGTACCAACTGTAATCTTTTAATGCTAGACAAAGCAAAAAGCTAATCCCCACAGAACGCCGCTTCCTTCCATCCTGCTTTCAAACGTCCGCTCCCTGGAGAACAAACTGGACTACCTGAATCTGGATTTAAATGGAAGACGCGAGCCTGCTAGTCTGGGTGAGGAGTCAGTTAAGTTAGAACTACCCAGCGCCAGGCTGGAAAATCCCTGCACACATAGCAATTGTCTTAGAATAATGCACAACTCACATAATGTTTTTTCTGCTATGACTGTGTCAGAGTTGGACATGCGTTCTACTGAGGTGGCAAATTATGATGTGTTTAGTTTATTGCACCACCAAGCAAACAATCTCAAAAATTCCCGACATATCAATTCCCTAGATATGGTCGAAATTATTTTAAGTGCACTACCCACACAGCAGGAGAGTCCTATACGGATCCGCTTACAAGTCGCCCAACCCGCGTTACTGTCACATTCGTTTTGGCTCCGCCTATAGAGCATGAGTGTCAAACTCTGGCCCTTGAGGCAATAATAAATTAACATTAGAGCTGGCCCGCCGGTATTATACAGTAGCGGTGCCGCTGTATCACCATATTTAACGCTAATTTTCATACTTGCCAACCCTCCCGATTTTTCCAGGAGAATTCCGAATTTCAGTTCCCCCCCCTCGAAAATCTCCCGGGGCAACCATTCTCCCAAATTTCCACACGGACAACAATATTGGGGGCGTGCCTTAAAGGTACTGCTTTTAGCATCCTCTGCAACCTGTCGTCACGTCCGCGTTTCCTCCATACAAACAGCGTGCCGGCCCAGTCACGTACTATATGCGGCTTCTACACACACAGAAGTAAATGCAAGGCATACTTGGTCAACAGCCATACAGGTCACACTGAGGGTGGCCGTATAAACAACTTTAACACTGTTACACCACACTGTGAACCCACATCAAACAAGAATGACAAACACATTTCGGGAGAACATCCGCACCATAACACAACATAAATACAACAGAACAAATACCCAGATTCCCTTGCAGCACTAACTCTTCCGGGACGCTACAATATACACCCCCGCTACCAACAAAACTCGATTTTGCATGTCACTATAAAGTTATATAAGCCTTGCTTGTTTAATATTCAATGCAAAACTTGTTTGGGTCCCTATTAAAATATTAAGTTGTTCAACTTTGGCCCGCGGCTTTGTTCAGTTTTAAATTTTGGCCCACTCTTTATTTGAATTTGACACCCCTGGCCTAGAAAAATCTGCTCCGCCTCCGAAAGTTGTACGGTCAGACAGCGGATCTGAGCGGCAAATTAAACTGGTGGAGGGGCAGAGGGTCCCTGGGGACGTGGACACGCCTAGGGGCGTGAACTAGCTAGGTCAAGCCGCGCATGAGCCAAAATCGATCATTTCTGGACTTTCTTTGCTGAAACACGGCGTAAGTATAAATTTAAATGATAAATGGGTTGTACTTGTATAGCGCTTTTCTACCTTCAAGGTACTCAAAGCGCTTTGACACTACTTCCACATTTACCCATTCACACACACATTCACACACTGATGGAGGGAGCTGCCATGCAAGGCGCTAACAAGCCCCCATCAGGAGCAAGGGTGAAGTGTCTTGCTCAGGACACAACGAACGTGACGAGGTCGGTACTAGGTGGGGATTGAACCAGGGACCCTCGGGTTGCGCACGGGCACTCTCCCAACTGCGCAGAGTCCAGTCCATAGTGGGGCCAGCAGGAAAAAGGGTCAGCAGCGCAGAGATGTCCCCAACCGATGCACAGGCTGGCGGTCCACCCCGAATCCAGACTCTGTGATGAGTGAAGGCACCTGCTGTACACCGAAGCTACCTGATTAGCTATCATCACACGGAAAATATGAAGCCAGCAAAGCTAAATGTCGCAAGTCACCTTCCAAGGTTCTCATTGTGCATATTGGGTTGAGTTTTTTCTTGCCCCAATGTGGAATCAGAACAGAGGATGTCGTCGCGGCTTGTACAGCCCCCCGAAACACCCGTGATTAAATAAACTTTGATTGATTGATAAATACATATAT
The DNA here is from genome assembly GCF_033978795.1 of Nerophis ophidion. Taxonomy (NCBI): domain Eukaryota; kingdom Metazoa; phylum Chordata; class Actinopteri; order Syngnathiformes; family Syngnathidae; genus Nerophis; species Nerophis ophidion. The sequence continues at coordinate 14,332,103 of NC_084639.1, forward strand.
TAGAAAACAGAAAAATCTACATTTCTAAACAAAAAGATGCGTGCTGCTGGCTTGAGTATGCTTCATGTGTAACAGCTAAAATGGTTTTAAAAAGCTGTACACCGACGACAATTCTGATATTTGTAGGCTTTCGCCTTGATTTATTGCTACATTCACAGCCTTTTATTGCTACATTCACAGCCTTTTATTGCTACATTCACAGCCTTTGTGTTTTTATCATCACTTATGTATGATTGTAATGACGTTGTTTGATAGGACTAGCAGTAAAACTTATATTATATTCTGTAAGAAAAGGCTATTTAAAATGGAATAGCAATTTCGGCAGAATATGCTATGGTAGTTAAGTAAAGTTTCTTTGCTGTGTATTTTTCTTGATACGACGCTCTGAGCTTGTGAATCATGTTTTTTATGTCTCTCGATCCTTTTGGTTTTTTTTATAAACTTTTTGGTTGTCGCTCTTAAAGGCCTACTGAAACCCACTACTACCCACCACGCAGTCTGATAGTTTATATATCAATGATGAAATATTAACATTGCAACACATGCCAATACGGCCTTTTTAGTTTACTAAATTGCAATTTTAAATTTCCCGGGACTTTTTTCTTGAAAACGTCGAGTAATTATGACGTGTACGCGTGTCGTCACGGGCTGTTATAAAATATGAGCGCTGCACACACACACAGCTAAAAGTCGTCTGCTTTAACGGCATAATTACACAGTATTTTGGACATCTATGTTGCTGAATCTTTTGCAATTTGTTCGATTGATATTGGAGAAGTCAAAGCAGAATGATGGATTTGGGAAGCTTTAGCCTTTAGCCACACAAACACACGGTGATTCCTTGTTTAAAATTCACGGAGGTGAAACTTTACTATGGATCACAGCAAACATGGATCCCAACTACATGTCTACCAGCAGGTTTCAAAGAGAAAATTGTGGTTAAAAAGTCACCTCTTACCGGAGATCAGCTGAGCTTGTGCCTCCCGTACAGCTGCCGTCGACTTCCCCGAGACACTGCGCGTCAACACTCGGCCGTGGACGTACACTTCCGACTATCAGGTACTGTTAAACTCACTAAAACACTAGCAACACAATAGAAAGATAATGGATTTCCCAGAATTATCCTAGTAAATGTCTCTAAAAACATGAATCTGTCTCAATGCAACGCGATTGCAATCGCGGTTTTTTTTCTTTTAAACTTGTTTTTTTTTCTTTTCTTTTTTTCTGGTCCGTCGCTATCAATATCCTTAAACAAGAATCTTTCATCCTCGCTCAAATTAATGGGGAAATTGTCGTTTTCTCGGTCCGAATAGCTCTTTTTGTGGGAGGCTCCCATTAAAATCAATGTGAATATGTGAGGAGCCATCAACATGTGACGTCATCGTCTGCGACTTCCGGTAGAGGCAGGGCTTTTTTCCAGTTGGGAATTTTATCGTGGGTGTTCTCTACTAAATCCTTTCAGCAAAAATATGGCAATATTGCGAAATGATCAAGTATGACACATAGAATGGACCTGCTATCCCCTTTTTAATAATTTCAGTAGGCCTTTAAAGTATAGAATGCACACTGTCTTGTGACTTGTTGACAAGCATGCGGGTTAAATTCCCGGATTATGGTTGTTAAATTGTTGTAAAAAACTGACTTTTCTGCCAAATGCAGCCACTAGCATTAAGTTAATTAGCTTAATGCTAGTAGCCGCATTTAGTCCACGTGAAGCTTAGTTAGCTTAATGCTAGCGGAAGCATTTAAAGTTAAAGTACCAATGATTGTCACACACACGAGGTGTGTTTAGCATAAAAGTCCGGTTTTTACAACAATTTAACAACCATAATCCGGGAATTTGCTTGTCAACAAGTCACAAGACAGTGTGCATTCTTATAGAATGCACCAACATATTATTTATTAACTCTGGACTATTGAAACTTCAGGAGCTAGTAAAGCTACAGACATTGTGTGTCATATTTAAGGCTACAAGTAAAACATTACCAGCAAATTTACAAAAAAATGTTTGTCATCATTTCTGAGAGTACAGAGCATAGAAGAAAATGTCATTTCAAACAGCAATATTCAAGGACAACTTTAAAACAAATGTGTACATCAGTGATGGGGGTAAAATTGTGGAATTGTCTTTGCAATGAGATAAAAGATTGTAGAAATATATTCCAATTGAAAAAAATATATAAAGATAGTTCAATAACATTATATTGACAGCCATAAGTGTTTACATTTTGCTTTTCATTTATTATTTCACTTATTTTTTTGTCTGGTTTTGTGTTTGCTTTGTATCATTCCGTGAGGTGTATATTATTATTATTCCCTCCGTTTGGTTTATACTTTGTGAAGTTTTGCACTTGTTGTGTTTCTCTTGTGTTTTTTGATTGTTTCATTACATTTGGATGTATTTGTTGGTTTGAATCAGTGGTCCCCAACCACCGGGCCGTGGCCCGATTGGTACCGGGCCGCAGAAGAATTTTTTATTCATTTTTATTTTAAAAAAACGGTTTTTTTTTTATTAAATCAACATGAAAAACACAATATACACTTACAATTATTGCGCCAACCACAAAAACCTCCTTTTTTCATGACAAAAATGTCCCTTTTTAATGACAATGAAAAAAAAAAAAAAAAAAAAAAAAAGGATCCCCCCGGGCCGCGGGACAAATTATTAAGCGTTGACCGGTCCGCAGATACAAAAAGGTTGGGGACCACTGCTTTAAATGATATCCATGACGTAAAACTATGTATTAGGTCAAAGGGGGCAGGAAACTATAAGATTTTTCTTCATCCTGCTCCTTCTCAGGCATTGTGTGAATTTAAAATGGTATAATTGAGGTACAATTGTCTATCGATCAAAGATGCACATCAATGAAGGAGATAAATAAAAATAAAATGAAAGTTCTTCTCATGCTACTGTATGGAACTTGACCCCATCTTCTATTTTGTGTGTTTTGCAGCATCATATATTGCCTGGAGTGCCTGGATTTTTGCCTACAATTGCTCCTGCTGCGTTCGCTGAATCAAGTAAGATACTTACTGGTTTGTTAAAATGTAATGTTGCTTACACATTTTTCTAGCAGCTCTTGGCCTATTCATGGGTCCAAATGAAGAAGTGCCCCCACAATTTAACGTTGCCCTATATCTTATTTAGTTTGTAGCAATGAAACAGACAACACCATCATTTAACATTGTATTTATTTAAATATAATATTAGAAACAATGATCAATGATAATTGGGGATGGCGTGGCGCAGTGGGAGAGTGGCCGTGCGCAACCCGAGGGTCCCTGGTTCAAATCCCACCTAGAACCTAGTACCAATCTCGTCACGTCCGTTGTGTCCTGAGCAAGACACTTCACCCTTGCTCCTGATGGGTGCTGGTTGGCGCCTTGCATGGCAGCTCCCTCCATCAGTGTGTGAATGTGTGTGTGAATGGGTAAATGTGGAAGTAGTGTCAAAGCGCTTTGAGTACCTTGAAGGTAGAAAAGCGCTATACAAGTACAACCCATTTATAAACTTTACTGTATTTTCTTGCCTTTTAGTGCAAACATGAATAGAAAGACTGTGTTGTCTCTTTATCAACCTTAAGACGAAGGACAGGTGTAGACGTTCAAAAAAGGCTGGCCAAGAAATGACGTTTCTGTTGTCCGAACTTGCAGTATGCAAATTAATAATTTTTTTTAAAATAACGTCGTAGTTGCTTCTCTTTCTGCTTGGAATAACCTATTCTGTCTATGTTCGGGCAAGGTCTCTTGTAAGAGAGAGACCTGATACATCATCATCAATAATAATAATATTCTGTTCGGCTCTACAGCTAATTTGAAACTCATGTTCATTTTAACATATTCAATTTTAGACAACTACAAAGACACATTAAAAATAATGCAACAATATGGAAAGGGCTGCAACACCTCAGACCTGCAATCTGAGGCAGAGAATGAGGAGCTGCCAGAAAAAAGGAACCGGTGTGTTCTGTCTTGTTTTTGTCATGTTTCTACAGTAATAGGAATGTTATTTCTGGTAGCATTCAAAATAGACCAAAGATGCTTGTACTCTATGTATATTTGGCAATTTTGGTATTGCAATAATCCTAATGATATGGTTACTCAGCAGCCATCGTCTCGGGGACTCTGATGATAGCGAAGAAGACCCGGGAAATGGTGACCTCGCATCTCTGGGGTTGGCAAGCCAATTGCATTGGCAGAGTAAGGAATAATCTCTTAATATCTAAAAAACGAAACCAACACATTAATATTAAAGATATGGTTAACATTCTTAGTGCTAAATATATTCCCCTCTCCTTGTATCCCTTCTCCCAGCTCCACCGTCTCGCCGAGTGCCAGCAAGAGTCAACTCAACTCCTCAACTGGAATTTTACAGACTGATCTCCGAAATATCTCAGCATCCAGTAACCATGGTAAACAGATCCTAATACCAATTTATCTCCCTTAGCACCTCACCATGGGGAAGGACGTATTCATATGCCTTCACCAGCACCTGCATTAAACATGCAGAGAGTTACACAAGGTAGGGACTGATCTCTGAAATATTAGTGAATAGGCCTCTTGTGTATTTTGACTCTCTCACAATGCCCACCTCACTGGGAACGGCAGTCCTCCCTCGACTCCCTCAACATGTGGCAGACAGATGAGCCTGGATCCCGCCTGGCTTACAGGCCAACATGGCGAGGAGGAAAAATGGCCGACAACATTTCCTGCTCTGGTGAGGAATAACTGACAAATACCGGATGGTCATTCTGTGCCACAGATTTTGGAAAAAAATCAAATTCACAACCATCACATATTGTCTTCAAATTTTGTCAATAACTTTTGTCATTAACTAACACTATGTCCTGGGTATGACGTTAAACTACATCCACGCATGAGATGGGAGGTTGTGTGTGGGGATAGTGAGTCCCAACTAACGTCTATAAAATGCACACAAAGAACCGTTTGCACCTTCTCTTGTGACTGGCGGGCGGTCAGCGCCATAAAGCTGAGCGGGCACCTGGGTAAATGGGGCGCGGACAGCAAACAGGACAGACTAAGTTCAACAGCCCAGTGAGGCAATTAGTCTAGGAGAAGGATCTCTGATATAAAATACCCCTTCTAACCCGCACCAAGCCAGCATGGAAGGTGTAGGCCAATAACCAGCATGAAAAGTACGCCAAATGGCAGAAACAGGCTGAGGCTTTCGTCCAGCAGTGGACTGACAACGGCTGATGATGAACACTGCTGTTTGTCAACAGCGGCTGAGGTCCAGATCCTTAGCCTGCTGGAAACTATTAAACACACCCAAGACCAGCTGATGGTGAAGGTCAACTTCTTAACCAGCAGGTTGACCAGTACCCTGGGGCCAGAAGTGGAAATGCCGGCCAATATCCAGTTTCCACTGGAACAGTTGGAGGCATTTGAGGCACTTCTGACAACCCTGACAGCCCTGACAACCAGGTCTGTCCTGAACCGCCTTTTCCCAGTGGTAAGATTATATCAGTGAGCCACAATCTGCCTGGTTTGACGTCGTGTGTAAAATTAGCATAGGTCCATGAGCCAAGAGAATAGGTTCTGTTTTTTTACATTTCAGGACGCTTTCAACAGGAACAAAAACATTTTAAATGCAACTCAAGCCTAAAAATGTTTACCTGTTTGTTTAAAGAGATGTCTATGCCTTTTAGATTTCTTCTTTGGCCACCATTGGAGGCCAGGATGTGAAACGGGTGACCGGGAACATTCTGGGCAGGATCTTCACAGATGAGGTTTCACATCAAATTAATTGGAAGGGTGTCAACAACAAAAAGGCCTTTAGCAGGATGGCAACAAAGACCTTGCTTTTCAGTAAGTATATCATTCAAAGTAATATTACATACGTTCTAAGTCAATAGTGGGGGCAGCCTTAAAGGGGAACATTATCACCAAACCTATGCAAGCGTCAATATATACCTTGATGTTGCAGAAAAAAGACCATGTATTTTTTTAACCGATTTCCGAACTCTAAATGGGTGAATTTTGGCAAATTAAACGCCTTTCTGTTTATCTGTCTTTTAGCGATGACGTCAGAACGTGACGTCACCGAGGTAATACACCCGCCATATTCATTTTCACATTACAAACACCGGGTCTCAGCTCTGTTATTTTCCTTTTTTTCGACTATTTTTTGGAACCTTGGAGACATCATGCCTCGTCAGTGTGTTGTCGGATGGTGTAACAAAACTAACAGGGAGGGATTCAAGTTGCACCACTGGCAAAAAATCATTGAATGTACCAAAGTGTCTTCACATTTGAACGGCGATGCTAAGACAGACATGGCACAGAGATGTATGGATAACCTGCAGATGCATTTGCAACGATTAAGTCAACGAAATCACAAAGGTGAGTTTTGTTGATGTTGTTGACTTATGTGCTAATCAGACATATTTGGTCACGGCATGACTGCCAGGTAATCGATGCTAACATGCTACACTAATCAATGCTAACATGCTATTTACGCTAGCTGTATGTACATTTGAAACTAAATACCCACATTTAATGCGAAACAAACACTTACTAATCGACGGATTTAAATTGCTCCAGTGTCACAAGATGCGAAAGTCCTGATCGTTTGGTCTGCACATTTTACCGGCGATGCTAATAGGGCAGCCATGCTATGGGCCACTTCATTAGGTACACCCACGCTATGGCCGAATAGCGTCAATAGCTACTCGCTCAATAGCTTCAATTTCTTCTTCAATTTCGTTTTCGCTATCTGCCTCCATACTCCGACCATCTGTTTCAATACATGCGTAATCTGTTGAATCGTTTAAGCCGCTGAAATCCGAGTCTGAATCCGAGCTAATGTCGCTATATCTTGCTGCGGTAACTGCCATGTTGTTTGTATTGGCAGCCCTGTATGACGTCACAGGGAAATGGATAGTGGTTTCGAAGATAGCGAAAATAAGGCACTTTAAAGCTTTATTTAGGGATATTCCGGGACTGGTAAAATTTTGAAAAAGACTTCAAAAAATACAACAAGCCACTGGGAACTGATTTTTATTGTTTTTAACCCTTTTGAAATGGTGATAATGTTCCCCTTTAAAAATGGTACCAACCCTCATACCTGTAGCTGCTCCCAAACTCATTCTCTTGGTCAGATTAACGTAACGCTACAACTGATGTTTGTCAACTTCCTTTATTGCGTTTCTTCGCATGTTCAACACCGTAAAAAAAAAACTGAAATAAAGTAATACAAAATCACAAGAGGTAGCGAAAACATTCCTGTTAACTATCTGAATAATAATAACACAAATCCTACCTTTCTGACAACATGCACTTTGCTGTGAGACTCCCTCCTTTTGATTCCTTTTGTGGCTGTCACTGTAAACGGCGTTGACAATGGCTGCGATTCTCTCCGCCTCTAATTGAGTAGTTAATTGGACTTGTTCACGTTGCCTCGTGCGCTGCAGCTGGCTACCTAACGTGATACGTTCGGAGTTGAAAAATCGTGGCCGACGTCACGTGACCCATAACATCGCGGGAGCAAGTTTTCAGGCGGCGTTCCTTGTCTATGGTTCCTTTGTAGTGTGAGACAGGGCGGTCTGCGACTGCAACCGGCTCGCCGACGCCCCTTCACAGCGGAATGGTTCCTATTGGTTATAAGTTCAGTGACGTGTGCTCCGGTCCGCACTCGGCTATTTATATGATGTGAGGTCTTGTTAATAGGCCTACACCAGGGGTGGGCATTACGTCGATCGCAATCGACTGGTCGATCTCGGAGGGTGTGTCAGTCGATCTCAAGCCAGGCATTAAAAAATAGACATAAAAATGAGCAATCATCAATCATACCAAGACTTCACTTTCGTCAGTTGTTTGACATTCTCGGCACCCGAGGATCTTGTGAGAGGACGCTGGCTGCTGCAAGCTCATATTTAAGAAAAAAATCACTAACAGGGCGGACGCAGAGAAACATTTTATTTCTAGAGACTCCGTACCTACTGTCAAAACTCTAAAGACCGACTGCACAGTTCCTGTCTTCACCATAAAAGACCTGTTTCATCCTGCCTGTGCTAACAAAATTAGAGTCTCAGAAAGCTAGCGTGCACAAGCTAGCAAGCTACGGAGTTTGATGCCAATGTATTTCTCCCCCGCCCTCAGCGACCGCTTTCTCACTTGCTTGCCCACCCGCACAGTCACTGACGTCACTCACCTGCTGCCAGACATTAAAGGGCCACACACATATGCTACTCTCATAACAAAGTGTTTAAAAACGAGTATGCAAGTTGGACAAATGAGATGCCAAATCCAACCACTTTCATGTGGTATTGGACAGAAAGGAGGACTTTTTTTTTTCCTCCATTTGAAAATGCGGACGTTATCAGCACCACTGTCTGATTCCAATCAATGCAAGTCATCGGAATCAAATACACCAACTTATATTCTTGTCTTCATGAAAGAAATACAAGCATGTTAAACATACTTGTATTATCATTAAACACCATTAACTTGTTAACAAAAATGTCTCTTTCATAAATAAATAAATATAAATTATAAATAGGAATGAGGTAGATCTCCTCGACTTGGTCAATTGAAAAGTAGCTCGCCTGCAGAAAAAGTGTGAGCGCCCCTGGCCTACACCAATACAAACATAGAATGATAGTACAAATATAATAAGAAAACAATGTCAACTTCCCAGACTTATCCACATACACGAGGAACCAAATAACGATATTGTTTGACCATTTTGGATGTCTTGCACAGCTATACCCAGATCACAAATTCAGTTTACGCACCTCTTATTTTAACCACCTCCTGTAACTTTAAGTCATGTTTCTTTTTCAAATGTAATCTCCTCAATACCTATCTCATATTTAGTATTGTGTAAGTGTAATGGTCCCGAGTGGTAAAAATATTAAAATATAATACAGTTGTTGCTTAAAACCAAAAATTGTCAATATAAGTATTAAGAACCCAATGTAGTGAGAGCAGGTGTTCAAAATAAGGAAGGATGATTAACTGGTTCACAATTTATTAAAATACAATTAAAAACACCAGTCACGTTGTTGACACTAAAATACCAAATATGAATAATGTAATGGGCGAGGTTACAGTCACAACAGGCGTTTGTGTACGTATACTGGCTCCGCCCACCTGCAAGCAAAATAAAAGCGAGGCAGGCCACGGGGATAAAATCAACTAAAACCACGGAGGTGTTATCCGGGCTGACGTCACACTTACACGCAAGGCCTGCCTTTGCTGTAGTTCCGTGTCAACGTCTTGGGTACGCCCACTCTCCTCGCCAGTCTACGGTCACTCGCTGGACCCACGTGGCCGTAGCCGTCCCGCTCCGCCTCCTGGTCGCTCCCGGGGTCGCCGCAGGTCCCTGGGTCCAAATCTCCCCCCTGTCCACGGAACCACACAGCCAGCGTAGGACGCACAAGCCCGCAAGCCCACAGCCAAAGGCGGTTGGGTGTCCCCACAGACCCACAACAGTACGGCACTTACTTGGGCGGCAGAGTTTCCTCTGCCCCTGCCTGTTCTGGACGTCTAGGGTTTCGTTCTGGAAGCCTGCGGGGTCTACTGCGTGGTCCGTGGGTTCCTTCCCAGCCTGCGTGCGTCTACTCAGTCGCTCTCGGCCAAGCCGCAGATTCTTCCCCGTTCCGACAAGAACCTGCCGAACCCTGCCATCCCCTCTCCTCCTGGCAAAGTCTGCCGTTTTTCCTCTGTCGACCCTGCTCCAAAGTCTTTCTTCCCTTTTTAAAAGTGCAGTCCTAATGCTCCACAGGTGCGTCCAATTTCCCGTGCCGTTGGATTGGGCACTTTGGTTGTAAGGGGCAACCAGATAAAAGGGGCAATGTCTTAAAATACCAGCAAAGTCCACAAGGAGTAAAAACATGCAATTAAAAAAAGACAATCAAATTCTAAAATGTAAAAACATGCAATTCAAAATACAATCATGTCCTAAAATATAAAAACATGCAATTTAAGATCCACAGCAATAAAACACTTGGGGCAGTATAGCTCGGTTGGTACAGCGGCCGTGCCAGCAACTTGAGGGTTGCAGGTTCAACCCTCGCTTCTGCCATCCTAGTCACTGCTGTTGTGTCCTTGGGCAAGACACTTTACCCACCTGCTCCCAGTGCCACCCACACTGGTTTAAAAATGTAACTTAGATATTGGGTTTCACTATGTAAAGCGCTTTGAGTCACTAGAGAAAAGCGCTATATAAATATAATTCCATCCATCCATCCATTGTCTACCGCTTATTCCCTTTTGGGGTCGCGGGGGGCGCTGGCGCCTATCTCAGCTACAATCGGGCGGAAGGCGGGGTACACCCTGGACAAGTCGCCATCTCATCACAGGGCCAACACATATAGACAGACAACATTCACACTCACATTCACACACTAGGGCCAATTTAGTGTTGCCAATCAACCTATCCCCAGGTGCATGTCTTTGGAAGTGGGAGGAAGCCGGAGTACCCGGAGGGAATCCACGCATTCACGGGGAGAACATGCAAACTCCACACAGAAAGATCCTGAGCCATACAATTCACTTCACTAAAACTTGCGTGGCAATGAAATAACAACCAAAAAAAAAATCCCCTACTTGTGTCCAATCACATAAGCATACTTGGCTTTGGATGCTACATACCATAAACAAACGAATTTGTCTTGTAATTTTGTTTGATTACAGGTGCTGTAAGAAAAAATCTGTCGACAAAGTCAGCCACAGACGCTGAGGTCACCAAACACGCAATCAGTTAATTCAACCTGGCGGCGGATCGGGCAGCGAGGAGACGAGTCCCGCCTCCACCTCCACAGACAGGGGAATAGAAATATGTATCAATAAAAAACCTTTTATTGAACTTGTCATGCCCTGCCTTCGACTGCCGCCCAGCTCACATTGCACCCGACCTCTATGGCCCCTGCTATGGGTGGTGAGCCCATTGGAGTGGTGACCCACGTTGCCTCTTCGGGCTGTGCCCGGCCGGGCCCCATGGGAACAGGCCCGGCCACCAGGCGCTTGCCATCGTGCCCCACCTGCGGGCCTGGCTCCAGAGGGGGGGCCCCGGTGACCCGTGTCCGGGCGAGGGAAATCTGGGTCCATGTTTTGTCTTCTTCATAAAGCCATCTCCGGGTTGGGGAGGAGACCCTGCCCCAAGTGGAGGAGTTCAAGTATCCAGGAGTCGTGAGATCGACAGGCGGATCGGTGCGGCGTCTTCAGTAATGCGGACGTTGTACCGATCCGTTGTGGTGAAGAAGGAGCTGAGCCGGAAGGCAAAGCTCTCAATATACCGGTCGATCTACGTTCCCATCCACACCTATGGTCATGAGCTTTGGGTCATGACCGAAAGGATAAGATCACGGGTACAAGCGGCCGAAATGAGTTTCCTCCGCCGTGTGGCGGGTCTCTCCCTTGGAGATAGGGTGAGAAGCTCCGCCATCTGGGAGGAACTCAAAGTAAAGCCGCTGCTCCTCCACACCGAGAGGAGCCAGATGAGGTGGTTCGGGCATCTGGTCAGGATGCCACCCGAACGCCTCCCTAGGGAGGTGTTTAGGGCACGTCCAACCGGTAGGAGGCCACGGGGAAGACCCAGGACACGTTGGGAAGACTATGTCTCCCGGCTGGCCTGGGAACGCCTCGGGATCCCCCGGGAAGAGCTGGACGAAGTGGCTGGGGAGAGCGAAGTCTGGGTTTCCCTGCTTAGGCTGCTGCCCCCGCGACCCGACCTCGGATAAGCGGAAGAAGAGGGATGGATGAACTTGTCATTCACCAGTTATTAATTTTCTGATATGTTATCTGTGCATGGAGCAGCATTACTTTTAAAGTGTAGCCTAATAGATTAAATATTTATATGTACTATATTTACTGTTTATATATATATATATTTATATATTATATATTTACTTTATAGAGTGAATTGACCATTTTCTGTTTCTGCCTATTGACAATATTGTTAGTTTACAAGGCAACGCATGTTTATAAAAATGCATTTCTTTAGCTTATAAGCTTAGGCCTATATTGCTGTAGTAGGGCCTAGTGATATATCACTAGGATGAAATAGGAAACTAACACCATAGTGTTAGTTTCCTATTGTATCCTACAACAAGAACAGAAGGGATTTTGAAAATAAGCTAAACGGGTCCAAAATGGACCCGGGCCGGATGAGCCAGTGTTGTTATGAGTCCGTTGCTGGTCCGCAGCGGATGTACGTGCGGCATGTGCAGGTCCCAAGAGCACCCGCCGTGGAGGTAGGGTTTTTATCATGGATGCGGAGCGGATCCAGCTCGGAGCCACGGCGGGTCCATGACCCGCCTCCGTGGCGGATCAGTTCCTGAGGACAGGTGGACCCCGATACAGGGCCGTTTCGCGGGTCCGTTCCGGAAAGCGCGATACCTGTGTTTTTGCTGTGTGGGTTAGCTTATGGTAGTGCAGGATAAAAATATATGTACCTTATATTCATGTTATGAGTTAAGATAGCTAGCATTTAACGCTTTAGTAGTAGCCTATAGTGATTTGCGTACCAAGCTGCCAACGAGCAAATGGCGTAGAGGTTTTGCAAGCTAGGGATTAGCGAGGTACATGCTAGCTAGCGATTACTGCACTAGATGTAGCCTAGGGATTAGCAGCCCTAGCTACTAGCTAGCAATTAATGTATCAGTAGCAGGTAACAAATAGCATGCTAGTTGTTAGCCACGATTAGTTTGCTCGTTGTCACCAAGGCTATTGTTGTGTTTTTTTCAAGTTTTTTTTTTTGTGCACTGGGGATTGGATCGCAATCTACTGTCTGACCTACACTCCGGAACTAAAGGTGGCGGTAATGCACCGTTGAGACGGCAGTTGTTATCCGCACGCATGCGCAAACGGATCACGGCGCATAGTTCTCCATCTGTTCGGGCGGTGACACGAAGTTAGCATCCAACATTTAGCATTGCTAAAGTTTGTCAGTGTGCTCGCTACAAGACATCAACATGTTGAAAGAGTTGGTAAAAGAGCGACTAATGGCGGCAGCCGATGAAATATTCGCGCTGTTTGAAAGCACGATAACGTCGTACGAGGAGGAACTTTCTCGAACGAGAGAGGAGAAGGAGCAACATCGACAACAACTGGAAGCTGTTCGACAAACTCAAGTTGTGTTACACGTTGAAGGTATTTTTTTACACTTTTATTATCCTCATCTTTTGTACGATGTTTTGTCGCTAATATACGGAACAGGTGAAACAACTTGGAAAAAGTTTTACATTTAGTCGATCTTGAGTCCCAAAGAGATTGTAATGCTCATCAGGCGTGACGATAGATTACATGGACCTCGAGCATGGAGCGCTACTGCGTACTGGCGCTGACGAGACGCGGGGCCGCCATCTTGGAGTGGTGATCCGCTCCACACAGAGCAATTCATTTGACAGGAGCAATGAACTGCTAGCGCATTTAAAGGCCTACTGAAGTGAGATGTTCCTATTTAAACGGGGATAGCAGGTTCATTCTATGTGTCATATTTGATCATTTCGCAATATTGCCATATTTTTGCTGAAAGGATTTAGTAGATAACATCCACAGTAAAGTTCACAACTTTCGGTGCTAAGAGAAAAGCCCTGCCTCTACCGGAAGTCGCAGACGATGACGTCACATGTTGATGGTTCCTCACATATTCACATTGATTTTAATGGGAGCCGCCAACAAAAAGTGCTATCCGGACCGAGAAAACGACAATGTCCCCATTAATTTGAGCGAAGATGAAAGATTTGTGTTTGAGGATATTGATAGCGACGGACTAGGAAAAAAAAAAAAATATTAAAACAAATAAGTTTAAAAAAAAAACGCGATTGCATTGGGACGGATTCTGATGTTTTTAGAGACATTTACTAGGATAATTCTGGGAAATCCCTTATCTTTCTATTGTGTTGCTAGTGTTTTAGTGAGTTAAATAGTACTTGGTAGTCCGAAGGGTGTCTCCACGGGTGTCTTGACGCGCAGTGTCTCAGGGGAGTCGACGGCAGCTATGGGCGGCACAAACTCAGCTTTTCTCCGGTGAGAACTGACTTTTTAACCACAATTTTCTCACCGAAACCTGCTGGTTGACATTTGGTTGGGATCCATCTTGGCTTGACCGCGCTCTGATCCATAGGAAAGTTTCACCTCCAGGAATTTAAACAAGGAATCACTGTGTGTTTGTGTAGCTAAAGGCTAAAGCTTCCCAACTCCATCGTTCTACTGTGGCTTCTCCAGTATTAATTGAACAAATTGCAAAAGGTTCAGCAACACAGATCTCCTAAATACTGTGTAATTATGCTGTTAAAGCAGACGACTTTTAGCTGTGTGTGTGTGTGTGTGTGTGTGTGTGTGTGTGTGTGTGTGCGTGTGTGCAGCGCTCATATTTCCTTAAAACCTGTGACGTCTTGCGTACACGTTATCATTACACAACGTTTTCAAGACGAAACTCCCGGGAAATTCAAAATTGTAATTTAGTAAACTAAAAACGCCGTATTGGCATGTGTTGCGATGTTAATATTTCATCATTGATGTATAAACTATCAGACTGCGTGGTCGGTAGTAGTGGGTTTCAGTAGGCCTTTAACTGTCAGCGCATTTAATTTAAGGCTGCAGCTAACGATTATTTTTCCATATTTTTTCGATTAATCCTATAGATTAATTGTTAATTATTATTCTGCTATAGTATAAGCACTTCAAAAGTAAAAGTATTGCTTATTTTGCTTTAAAATGTGCAAAAATAAAGATAAACATCCAATACCAAAAAGTGCAAAACGAAATATTCTGTAACAACAGTGTAAACATTTCAACAAAAGTAAAAGTATTGCTTGTTTGCTAAAATGTGCAAAAACAAAGATAAACATCCAATACACAAAAGTGCAAAACGAAATATTCTGTAACAACAGTGTAAACATTTCAACAAAAGTAAAAATATTGCTTATTTTGCTTTAAAATGTGCAAAAATAAAGATAAACATATTCTGGAGCACTGTAAATATTAAGTATTGTTTTTAAAATGTGCAAAATAAACATCCAGTCCAATACAGTACACAATAACCAATTCTACTCATTCCAGTGAGTGACTAACAGTTGTAATGAAGAAAGGTTATTATTTTACATGCTCTGGAGCAGGGGTCACCAACGCGGTGCCCGCGGGCACCAGGTAGCCCGTAAGGACCAGATGAGTAGCCCGCTGGTCTGTTCTAAAAATAGCTCAAATAGCAGCACTTACCAGGACCTGCCTCTATTTTTTAAATTTTATTTATTTACTAGCAAGCTGGTCTTGCTTTGCTCAACATTTTTAATTCTAAGAGAGACAAAACTGAAATAGAAGTTGAAAATCCATGAAAATATTTTAAAGACTTGGTCTTCACTTGTTTTATTAAATTCATTTATTTTTTTTTACTTTGCTTCCTATAACCTTCAGAAAAACAATTTTAGAGAAAAAATACAACCTTAAAAATGATTTTAGGATTTTTAAACACATATATACCTTTTTACCTTTTAAATTCCTTCCTCTTCTTTCCTGACAATTTAAATCAATGTTCAAGTATTTTTTTTTTTTATTGTAAAGAATTATAAATACATTTTAATTTAATTATTAATTTTAGCTTCTGTTTTTTCAACAAAGTATATTTGTGAAATATTTCTTCAACCTTATGATTAAAAATCAAAAAAAATATTATGGCAAATCTACAAAATCTGTAGAATCAAATTTAAATCTTATTTCAAAGTGGATTTTAACCTATTTAAAACATGTCATCAAAATTCTAAAATTAATCTTAATCAGGAAAATGTACTAATGATCCATAAATTCTTTTTTTAATTTTTTTCAAAAAGATTCGAATTAGCTTGTTTTTCTCTTAATTTTTTTCGGTTTAATTTTGAATTTTAAAGAGTCGAAATTAAAGATAAACTATGTTTCAAAATTGTATTTTAATTTTTTTCGTGTTTTCTCCTCTTTTAAACCTTTGAATTAACTGTCTTTTTCATCATTTATTCTCTACAAAAAAAACTTCTGTAAAAGGAAAAAAAAATGTACGACGGAATGACAGACAGAAATACCAATTTTTATATATATATGTATATATATATATATATATATATATATATATATATATATATATATTTATTTATTTATTTATTTATTAAAGGTAAATTGAACAAATTGGCTATTTCTGGTAATTTATTTAAGTGTGTATCAAACTGGTAGCCCTTCGCATTAATCAGTACCCAAGAAGTAGCTCTTGGTTTCAAAAAGGTTGGTGACCCCTGCTCTGGGGTGAGGCTGGTTCTTTTCTTGTTTACAATATTCCCAGCAGCTGAAAATAGGCGCTCAGAAGGGGTCGATGTGGCTGGAACTGAGAGGTAAGACCGAGCCAGCATTGCCAGATTTGGAAACCTTGCCTGATTTTCTTTCTACCATTTTATGGGTTTTCACCCTTGGAAAAGGGGGATTCTCCGAAATAAGACACTAACTTGTTTCTGACCATTTCAGCATCATTACTGTCATTGTTGTCTTCCTCATTCTTGCTGAGTTCATCTGAATCTGAGCCAAGAAGTGTGTCTAGTAACTACACACATTATCTTGTTAAATTGGTATAATAATACAATAATAATAGTAATATTAAAGTGAAAGTTAATTATTCGTTTGTACATAGTATATGTAACTGTTAATGTTGTAAAAGGTATTTGCACAACTAATTAACATTATCGTTAAAGAGGAGCGCGTCTTTGTAAACACTGAACAGGCTCGCAAAACGCGCCTCTCAGAGCGAAACGGTGCTTTAGTTTATGGCTTTACAATGTAGATACAAATGACACATTCATGTTTTTATGTAATGATGACAACGTATACTCACGCGGACCATTGACTAGTTGATGGTGATGGCAAGAACGCTGTCTGGTGTTTTCTTTTCAAATGTTCGTTCATAGCCATTGTGTTGCTATGATAGGCCATTTTCGCTCGACACAACTTTTGACAATTCCTGGCGTGCTTTTTTCCCATCGCTCGCATTGTCTGCTTTGCGCTCCGCCATGACGGTAGTGTGACGTAAATATGTGACGCGTCGACGTATTTACGTCATCGATGACGTCGACGCGTCGTTTCAGCCTTAATTTAATTCAATTTACCTAATTAATTACCACTGATTTTCACGCGTTTTTTTGTCATATGTGTAGCTATGATAAAGGACACATGTTTTGGCGTGTTTTCTTAGTCATAATTTGCTTAACAGTAATAGAATATTCTTATATGCTATAAGTCAGTGGTTCTCAAATGGGGGTACGCGTACCCCTGGGGGTACTTGAAGGTATTCCAAGGGGTACGGGAGATTTTTTTTTAATATTCTAATATAACCAACAATTCAAAAATCATTTATAAATATATTTATTTAATACTTCAACAAAATATGACTAAGTTCATAAACTGTGAAAAGAAATGCAAAAATGCAATATTCAGTGTTGACAGCTAGATTTTTTGTGGACATGTTCCATAAATATTGACGTTAAAGATTTCTTTTTTTGTGAAGAAATGTTTGGAATTAAGTTCAGGAATCCAGATGGATCTCTATTACAACCCCCAATCCCGAATGTCCCTTTGGGTCAGAGGACCCTATTGTATTTCTAAGGATTTGTCTCTGTGCGATATAGAAAATTACTGTATCGTGATGTTCGAGTATACGCTCTCACGCAGTTGTACGTCGCACGTGCAACGTCGCACGTGCAACGTCACATGCCCTCCCCGAGCAGAGAGGTAGCAGCATGGGTAACGTTAGCTGTGTTGCTAGCGAAGCTGTGTGAGTGGTAATACGAGAGAAAGAAGTTGCAAATCTGGTAACAAAATGAAGGGGGAATTAATTCCCAAGAAAAACAGCAGGGTGTCCCTCGTCTGGCGCTGGTTTGGCGTCAAGCGAGAAGATGTCGAATAGACTACTTTAATTTGTCAAGTGTGGGGCACAAGTGTTGCTACCAGAAGTAGCATTACTGCTAATATGTAGCATCATTTGAAAAGTCACCCGCTAATAACTGTTTAATAAATACAGTTTTGGTCAATTGACTGAGTTGTGATTCCCTTCTCTGCATGAAAGTTTAAAATGAGTATATGTTAATGTAATATGAAGAAGAATGTTTTAATGTAGACACATAGAATCGTCATACTGCTGTGATTATATGTATCAAGTGTTCATTCAAGGCTAAGGCAAAATATCGAGATATATATCGTGGCCTAAAAATATCGAGATATTAAAAAATGCCATATCGCCCCCCCTAATATATATATATATATATATATATATATATATATATATATATATATTCAGTGTGTGAATGTGTGTGTGAATGGGTAAATGTGGAAGTAGTGTCAAAGCGCTTTGAGTACCTTGAAGGTAGAAAAGCGCTATACAAGTACAACCCATTTATTTATTTATATATATATAAAACAAAGTGCAATGCCTTAGGCTCACACAAGTTCAGTAAATAATTTAAATTTGGAACACAGCATCATCGTTTTCACAACTTTTTGGTTGTTTAAGGTAGAGTGTTTCAATGTAAAGTTGTGATTCTTTTCTAAAGGCACAAAAAACAGGTTGGGTATTAAGAAACCTACATTTATGAATATAAAACTTAGCCAATTCCACGTCTACGGGTCTACATATGTCTCAGAAGCCTATTACGTCACATAGATGGTCGGAAGAGGAACTTTAGCTTTCTTTAAAGATGTGACAGGATCACTAACGACTCCTTCCAACGCACCACTTATTGACACCTGCTACTAATAGTTACATTAAAAATGAAACCAGGCAGTATCAGGGCTGGGTGATATGGCCTTTTTTAATATCTCGATATTTTTGGCCATATCGCAATACACGATTAATATCTCGATATTTTGCCCTAACCTTGAATGAACACTTGATACATATAATCACAGCAGTATGATGATTCTATGTGTCTACATTAAAACATTCTTCTTCATACTGCATTAATATATGCTCATTTTAAACTTTCATGCAGAGAGGGAAATCTCAACTAAGTCAATTTAGCAAAACTATTTATTAAACAGTTATTAAGCCGTGGCACAAATATTCATGTCATTTCCAAAACAGGAAGTGCACTTTTTTTTTACAGAAGGCCACTACAATAGTTTAAAACAAAGAAAGGGCACTTTTGTGCATGATGTCACACAAGATATTTCAATAACTGTTAAAAAAAAAAAAAGTTGCATCCATCCATCCATTTTCCTACCGCTTATTCCCTTATGGGTCGCGGGAGGCGCTGGTGCTTATTTCAGCTACAATCGGGCGGAAGGCAGTATACACCCTGGACGAGTCGTCACTTCATCACAGATAGACAGACAACATTCACACTCTACGGCCAATTTGGTGTTGCCAATCAACCTATCCCCAGGTGCATTTCTTTAGAAGTGGGAGGAAGCCGGAGTACCCGGAGGGAACCTACTTGCATAATAGGAAATCAAATAGTGTATGTGCTTCACTATGTGGTAGGTTCCTGCGGACGTTTTCTCCTTCTGTTGTTGACTATTTTTTTCATACGCTGTTTATCTGGAAATAGTTGCTTCGGCATTTTGTTGGTGTGGCACCGAACAGAGATGCCGTTTCAAGCACTCTTCATTCTCTAGGTAGGGAACCTATGGCTCTAGAGCCAGATGTGGCTCTTTTGATGACTGCATCTGGATCTCAGATAAATCTTAGCTGGCTTTGCTTAACATAATAAGTAATGAATAATTCCACTGATAATCACAGTGTTAAAAATAACGTTCAAAAGATAAGATATTCTCATGCATTTTAATCCAACCATCCATTTTCTATCGCACCTGTTCAAGAAGTCGCATTAATGGTGAGAAGTATTATATTTATTATTGGTTAGCTTTAGAATAAGTGAATTATATTGTGAAGTGAATTATATTTATATAGCGCTTTTTCTCTAGTGACTCAAAGCGCTTTACATAGTGAAACCCAATATCTAAGTTACATTTAAACCAGTGTGGGTGGCACTGGGAGCAGGTGGGTAAAGTGTCTTGCTCAAGGACACAACGGCAGTGACTAGGATGGCGGAAGCGGGGATTGAACCTGGAACCCTCAAGTTGCTGGCACGGCCACTCTACCATCCGAGATGTACCACCCCAATAACAACGTTATTAAAAAGAGTAAGAGACTTATTATTCTCTAAAAATGTTGGTCTTACTTAAAAATGCACGCATTTAATTGTATTCAGTGTTAAAAAATATTATATGGCTCTCACGGAAATACATTTTAAAATATTTGGCTTTCATGGCTCTCTCGGCCCAAAGTGTTCCCGACCCCTGCTCTAGTGGGTGACTTTTCAAATGGTGCTACATTAGTGATGGTGTTACTTTTTGTAGCAACGCTTTTGCCGCATAATTGTTCAACATCTTCCCGCTTGTAGCCAAACCACCGCCACTCGATAGACCCCGTGCTGTTTTTCTTGGGAATTAATTTTTCCTTCATTTGTTACCAGATTCACACCGTCTCTATCTCTAATTACCACCCGCACCGTTAGCATCACAGTTAATGTTACCATGTCGCGACCTCTCTGCGCAGCGGAAGCGTGTGACGTTGCACACGTGGTGCGCTGGTTTTTAGTGTCTGTGAGAAGGAGAGACAAGAAAGAGTGGGAAACGCATGCGGTGTAATAGTTGCAGCTAAAAGCAACTGTGAGAGAACCTATAATCCAATATCACGATATAGTAATTTTCTATATCGCACAAAGGCAAACCCACGATATATCGATATATCGCCCAGCCCTAGGTACTATAGTTATGAATTGTGCAACCATTACTACCGTTAAGGCGTGCAATCTATTTTGCACAATCTATGCTGATCATCAACACACCCACAATATTTGGAGGACAAATGCAAATGTACAAAACCCAAAACAAGTGTAGTTGGCACGTTGTGTAATTCGTAAATAAAAAGAGAATACAATGATTTGGAAATCATTTTCAACTTATAATCAATTGAATAGACTGCTGAGACAAGATATTTTATGTTCGAACTGAGAAACCTAATTATTTTTTTGCAAATAATCAGTAACTTAGAAAAGAAAGGCAGCAACGCATTGCAAAATAGTTGTCACAGGGGCATTGTTACCACTGTGTTACATGGCCTTTCCTTTTAACAACACACAGTAAACGTTTGGGAACTGAGGAGAACAAGTTTTGAAGCTTTTCAGGTGGAATTCTTTCCCATTCTTGCTTGGTGTACAGTTTAAGTTGTTCAACAGTCCGAGGTCACCCTTATGGTATTTTACGCTTCATAACATACCGCACATTTTCAATGGGAGAGAAGTCTGGACTACAGGCAGTCCAGTCTTGTACCCCGCACTCTTTTACTATGAAGCCACACTGCTGTAACACGTGGCAGGGTTTCCCACACATTCACTTATTTGTGGCGGCCTGCCACAAAAGAATTACGGCCGCCACAAATAAAAAAAATATATAAATAAAAAATAACAAATTATTTTTTTCCCCTGGCTTTTGACTCGCTCGACTGCTCATAAAAGCAATGGGACTCTGTCTGTAAATGGAGCTTGTAGTTACATATTATACAAATATGTAAATATTATATAAATATGTATATAAATATGTACATAAAGTGTTGTAATTATGTTACAACTCCGCATTCTTCTTGGTCATCGCCGCCTGATCCCCGGTGTAGAGGATGAAGAGCAAAGGTTAGAGCACACAGCTCTGAGGGGAGCCGGTTCAGGTGTGTTGGAGGTCAGAGAAAATGTTCTTGACCAGAACTCTCTGTGACCCGTTGGTCAAAATGTCCAATGACCACAGGATTAGCCGGTGGTCCAGATGAAAGAGGGCTGAGAGTTTGTCGGCCGGGATGTGGGGCTCAGGAGTCTGGCTGAGGTGTTGGAATGCTCCAGGTGTTTTTGGTCAGCGTCTGTCATTGCAATAAGGGAATTGGAGCAGAGTCGGTTTCTCTAGTGATGTGTTGTTTTAGGATTCTCTCCATAGTCTTCATCACAAGAGCGTTAGGGGGCCACAAGCTTGAGGTCATTTAGAGACTCGACCGGGCTTTTCTTGGGGATGGGAAGTCAGTGATGTGTTCAGTGGCTACAGCTGCATCAGCTCTGAGGTGTATTGTATGTAAACCAAGAAGAGAAAGAGTCGAGGAAACTCTCTGGCGCCGCCCTAGTGGCTCCCTGGACCTCTTTCAGAGATGTATGAAAATGGAAAAAATATATTTTTTTGTTTTAATACATTTTCTGTTGGAGAACAAACATGACACAAACCTTCCTAATTGTTAGAAATCCCACTGTTTATGTTATACATGCCTCACTGATGAGAGTATTTGGCAAGCACTGTTTTGTTCTACTAATTTCGTCGATCCTTGAACTCATCGTTGAGTTGAGTTTGAGTTTATATCGAACATGCAAGCATACAACATGATACATCACAATTTCCAAGTTTCTCTTTTCAACATGTTCGAAAAGGAGGAGGAAGAAGCAGAGCTTTTTTAATCTTACCCCTTTTCTTTTACATAACAGTTGCTAAAGCTTTTGTTCACTTCCTGTTGTCAATGTATTCACAATATACTCCATATCACAATAAAAATAAATAAATCAAATAATAATTGGTTAAGTAAGTCATATTTCATATGATGAGATAAGGAAGATTATTTTGAGAATGAAAGAAGGGATGGATGAAATAAATTCAGAATGTTTATCACGGTTCTTCTTTGTACTTTGTAAACACTTTAAGTTTGAAGAGTTACTTGAAGTGGATGATATTAGTACATTGTTTGATTGCTTTGCTTAATCCATTCCATGATTTAATTCCACATATTGAAGGTCTTAAGTGTTGTACGTGCATGCAAATGTTTTAAATAACATTTTTCTCTAAGATTATATTACTCCTCTTTTTTTGAGAAGAATTGTTGTATAATCTTGGGTAGCAGGTTATAGTTTACTTTGTGTATACTTTTAGCTGTTTTCAAATTCACTATGACGTGGAATTTCAGTATTTTTGATTCAATAAATAAAGGATTTGTATGTTCTCTATATCCAACATTATGTATTATTCTAACTGATCTTTTTTTACACCATTAGTAAATGAAGTGTACTTTTGTAGTTATTTCCCCATATTTCTACACAGTAACTCAGATACGGTAACACTAGCGAGCAGTAGAGAATATGAAGTGATTTATGGTCTAGAACATGTTTTGCTTTTCGTGTTTCTTGCTACTTTATGTTGTATACTTTTTAAATGAGATTTCCAGTTGAATTTATCATCAATCATACCTAGAAATTTGGTTTCATTTACTCTTTCAATTTAAATTCCGTCTATTTGTATTTGTGTTTGACTTCTCTACTTTTAGCAAATAGCATTATTTTAGTTTTACTGAGATTCAACGATAGTCTGTTTCTGTCAAACCATCTTTTTAACATGTTAATTTCTTCTGTTATTATTTGTATTATCTTCTGTGTGTTCTCTCCTGAACAAAACGCTGTTGTATCATCCGCAAATAATACTAACTTTAAATCTTTCGTAACTTTACAGATGTCATTTATATGGAGATTGAAAAATTTAGGTCCTAGTATTGATCCCTGAGGTACACCACAGTATTTTGTTTTCATATACAACTTTCTCCGATGGTGCCACAAAAATACATGTTTTTGCCACTCCTTCTTTGTCTCATTTTGTCCACCAAACTTTTTATGCTGTGCGTGAATGCACAAATTTGAGCTTTGTTGATGTTATTGATTTACTGTAGTGCTTATCAGAAATATTTGGTCAATCCAAACTAATCGACATCCTATTTAGGCTAGCTGTATGTACCTATTGCATCATTATGCCTCGTCTGTGGGTATATCTGAGCTCAATTCCCTTTACTTATGTCCTGTGTGTATTTAATTTATATTTGCATGTCTCATGACACATTATCTTTATGTAATACTGGCTGCATTTCTCATAGTTGTTTGTGTCCCAGGTTGTTCCAGATCACAGTAAACATTACGCAGCTTGCAAAGATTGTAATAAATCCATTAGAAGAAGACAGTCTGCTGTTTCCTTTAACTTGGACACACACATCTATACCTTTGGCCATTCTGAGCCAGTCATTTCCAGAAGTTATCTCATCCTGTGAGAAGCCTCCATTTTACTAATGATTTCCAATGTTGCAAAAATGTGTCGAACAAATATTCAAACAAAGATTTTCGTCAGCCTTTGATAGTAGGCTAATATAGATAATAAAGATACTTACATCTTGTGTTGCCTTCATTATAACACTTATATAAGACTATTAACGTCATTTTGATAGTAGGCTAATATAGCTAATATAGACAACATCATGTGTTGCCTTCATTACAACACTTATGTAAGACTTTTAAAGTGATTTTGATAGTAGGCTAATATAGACACTTACATCATGTGTTGCCTTCATTACAACACTTATGTAAGACTTTTAAAGTAATTTTGATAGTAGGCTAATATAACTAATATAGACACTTATGTCATGTGTTGCCTTCATTATAAGACGTTTTAGGTCATTTTGATAGTAGGCTAATATAGACACATAATGTGTTGCCTTCATTATAATACTAATATAAGACTTTTAAAGTCATTTTGATAGTAGGCTAATATAGACACTTACATCATGTGTTGTCTTCATTATAACACTTATATAAGACTTTTAAAGTCATTTTGATAGTAGGCTAATATAGACACATCATGTGTTGCCTTCATTATAAGACTTTTAAAGTCATTTTGATAGTAGGCTAATATAGCTAATATAGACACTTACATCATGTGTTGCCTTCATTACAACACTTATGTAAGACTTTTAAAGTAATTTTGATAGTAGGCTAATATAGCTAATATAGACACTTACATAATGTGTTGCCTTCATTACAACACTTATGTAAGACTTTTAAAGTAATTTTGATAGTAGGCTAATATAGCTGATATAGACACTTACATCATGTGTTGCCTTCATTATAAAACTGATAGAAGACTTTTCATTTTTTGCGGCTCCAGACAGATTTTTTTTGTATTTTTGGTCCAATATGGCGCTTTCAAAGTTTTGGGTTGCCGACCCCCGCACTAGGGAGATGGAGAAAGCGGAGGGGAGACAGCCAGAAGCTCGATGTCCGGATTGCGTGTGTTTACATATAGACACATACAGCCATGTTTTTCCGTGGGCTCACTGTCAATCAAGTCTTAAACATGGACTAAGGCCATATCATCGTCATACTTATTACATGTCCGAGCTAAGATGTTTTGTTCATGTGTCCTACAGAAGTGCAGCAGCTCATTGGTCAAGAAGAACGTCCCCCAGCGCCACAAGAGGAAAGCTCTAATTTGAAGCAGGAGGAGCCACAGCCCCCCGATCCTGAAGAGGAAGGGGAGGGAGATTTGATCAGTCAGTCAGGAGAAGAGTGTCTTCTAGGGCCGCAGGAGGCCGATCTCACTACGTTGCCTCTGACTGGTGACTCTGTGAAGTCTGAAGACCATGAAGACAAACCACAAGTTGACAACTTCTTACTTTCTCTATCAGATAGTGACGACGTAACATCACACTCTGCCGATGATAAAGACGAGGACTACACCCAAGAACCTTTGAGCAGCGATACAGACTGTGAGGATGGTATGAGGACTCGGACTAATAAAAGGAAATCTGCAAGACGCAAGAGAACACGCGCAGGAGGAAAATCTTACTTCTGTTCAGTTTGCGTCAAAACATTTTCTAAAAAGTCCACATTAACTGTACACATGAGAACACACACAGGAGAAAAATCTTACAGTTGCTCTGTTTGTGGTGCTAAATTTTCTGTTAAGTCCACATTGACCGCACACATGAGAACACACACAGGAGAAAAACCTTTCAAGTGCTCAGTTTGCAGCGATAAATTTTCTGTAAAGTCCACATTGACTTCACACATGAGAACGCACACGGGAGAAAAACCTTTCATTTGCTCAGTTTGCTGCAAAAAGTTTTCTCATAGACCCGCGTTAACCGCACACATGAGGTCGCACACAGGCGAAAAACCTTTCACTTGCTCAGTTTGCGGCGGTACATTTTCTCGGAAGCACACGTTGACTGCACACATGAGAACGCACACCGGGGAAAGACCTTTCGTTTGCTCAGTTTGCTGCAGTAGTTTTTCTCATAAGCCAACGTTGACTTTACACATGAGAACACACACAGGAGAAAAGCCTTTTATCTGTTCAGTTTGTGGCGACACATTTTCCAGAAGGGACAAACTGAAATTACACATTAGAACACACACAGGAGAAAAACCTCATACTTGCTTAATTTGTGGCGATACATTTTCCAGGAAAGACCACCTGAAAACACACATGAGAAAACACAAATGATGACAACTTTTTAGTTGGGCAGTTTTGTGATCAAGGTTACTATGCAAAGTTGACAGCACACATTCCTGTCTAGTTTGTGCTACACGATTGTCAAGTTGTGGGCTTGGAAAGTCTCGTGTGAGAATTAGTAATCTTAGTAGTAGTTTATTTCTGACATGTTTCCGTCACTTAGATAGTGATGATTTGTTGTATGTATAATACCAGGTTCCCTAATGAGTTCCAGGTTAGAGTGCCACTGAGAACAGCAGCTACTAGGGCTGCGAATCTTTGGGTGTCCCACGATTCGATTTAAAACCGATTCTTGGGGTCACGATTCGAATAAAAAAAAAAAAACTTTTTTCAATTCAACACGATACTCAATTTAAAAAGGTTTTTTTTACTGATTTTAAAGGATTCTCTATTCATTCAATACATAGGATTTCAGCAGGATCTACCCCAGTCTGCTGACATGCAAGTAGAGTAGTAGATTTTTTTAAAAAGTTTTTATAATTGTAAAGGACAATGTTTTATCAACTGATTGCAATAATGTTAATTTGTTTTAACTGTTAAACGAACCAAAAATATGAGTTATTTTGTCTTTGTGTAAACATTGGACACAGTGTGTTGTCAAGCTTATGAGATGCGATGCAAGTGTAAGCCACTATTGTTCTTTTTTTAAAACTTTTATAAATGTCTAATGATAATGTCAATAAGGGATTTTTTATCACTGCTATGTTGAAATTATAACTAATGATTATAATCATTTTTGTTTCACTACTTTTGGTTTGTTCTGTGTCGTGTTTGTGTCTTCTCTCAATTGCTCTGTTTATTTCAGTTCTGAGTGTTGCTGGGTCAGGTTTGGTTTTGGAATTGGATTGCATTTTTATGGTATTGCTGTGTATTGTTTTGTTGGATTGATATAAAATAAAATTAAAATTAAAATCGATTTTTTTTAAACATGAGAATAGATTCTGAATCGCACAACGTGAGAATCGCGATTCAAATTCAAATCGATTTTTTTCCCACACCCCTAGCTACTACATTATTTTATATCGACTCTGAAGCAAATAGGAAGTGTTGACTAATAAGCTCAGACAGTTGATTGTTTGAGGACAACATGGATAGAGTTTTCCCTCACATTAAGAGTGTCTGGTAAATTATCTGTCTTTATGACGACACCAACCTATACTTCATTCTTTATTCGCAGAACATTTATCATGTTATCTTACTCACTCATTCCTTCTTTCCCTTCTGGAACACTCTGTTATTTCTGCCTGCCACTGATGTGTTTGTGTGAAGTCTGATACATTAAACATTATGCAACATGTGCTTTGTTGTTTTATTAGTTTTGTTGCTGGTCGACTAGTTAAAAATATGAATACAAAATGCCTTTAATACAGTGACATTGATTTTTCTACATACGCTATATTGACAAAAAGTTTGTGGCCACCTGCCTTGACTCACATATAATAACTATAATAATAACGGATTAGATGTATATAGCGCTTTTTTTAGACACTCAAAGTGCTTCACAGAGAAGTGAGAGCCCATCATTCATTAACAAATGGTGGTGGTAAGCTACTTTCGTAGCCACAGATGCCCTAGGGTAGACTGACGGGAGCGTGGCTGCCAGTTTGCGCCTACGGACCCTCCGACCACCGCCTATCATTCATCATTTATTCACCAGTATGAGCGGCATATGCACACATGAACTTGAAGTGCCATCCCATTACTAACCCATAGTTCAATATGATGTTGTTCCGCCTTTTGAAGCTATTACAGCTTCAACTCTTCTGGGAAGGCTGTCCACAAGGTTGCGGAATGTGTTAATAGGAATTTTCCACCATTCTTCCAAAAGTGCATTGGTGAGGTCACACACTGATTTTGGTCGAGAACGTTCTAATTCATCCCAAAAGTGTTCTCTTGGTTTGAGGTCAGGACTCTGTGCAGGCCAGTCAAGGTCATCCACACCAAACTCTGTCATCCATGTCTTTATGGACCTTGCTTTGTGCACTGGTGCACAGTCATATTGGAAGAGAAAGGGGCCCGCTCCAAATTGTTCCCACAGGGTTGGGAGCATAGAAATGTCCAAAATGTTTTGGTATCCTGGAGCATTCAAAGTTCCTTTCACTGGAACTAAGGGGCCAAGCCCAACTCCTGAAAAACAAACCCACACCATAATTCCTCCTCCACCTAATTTCACACTCTGCACAATGCAGTCCGAAATGTACCGTTCTCCTGGCTACCTCCAAACCCAGACTAGTCCATCAGATTGCCAGATGTAAAAGCGTGATTCTTCACTCCAGAGAAGGCGTCTCCACTGCTCTAGATTCCAGTGGCGACGTGCTTTACACCACTGCATCCCACGCTTTACATTGGACTTGTGGATGTATGGCTTAGATGCAGCTGCTCGGCCATGGAAACCCATTCCATGAAGCTCTCTGTGTACTGTACGTGGGCTAATTGGAAGGTCACATGAAGTTTGGAGCTCTGTAGCAACTAACTGTGCAGAAAGTCAGCGACCTTGTTGCACTATGCGCTTCAACATCTGCTGACCCCTCTCTGTCAGTTTACATGGCCTACCACTTGGTGGCTGGGTTGCTGTTGTTCCCAAACTCTTCACTCTTCTTATAATAAAGCTAAGAGTTGACTTTGGAACATTTAGGAGCGGGGAAATTTTACGATTGGATTTGTTGCACAGGTGGCATCCTATGACAGTTCCACGCTGGACATCACCGAGAGCGGCCCATTCTTTCACAAACGTTTGTAGAAACAGTCTCCATGCCTAAGTGCTCCAATTTTTACACCTGTGATTAGGACATATGATTCTCATCATTTGGATGGGTGGCCAAATAGTTTTGGCAATATAATGTTAGTCTAAATCAGGGGTCACCAACCTTTTTGAAACCAAGAGCTACTTCTTGGGTACTGATTAATGAGAAGGGCTACCAGTTTGATACACACTTAAATAAATTGCCAGAAATAGCCTATTTGCTCAATTTACCTTTAATAAATAAATCTGTATATATATTTTTAAAAAAGGGGTATTTCTGTCTGTCATTCTGTCATACATTTTTTTGTAAAGAATAAATTATGTAAAAAAAACATTTAATTGAATGGTTTAAAAGAGGAGAAAACCCCAAAAAAATTTAAATAAAATTGTGAAACATAGTTTATCTTCAATTTCGACTCTTTAAAATTTAAAATTCAACCGAAAAAAATGAATAGAAAAACAAGCTCATTCGAATCCTTTTGAAAAAAATATATATATAATTTATGGAACATCATTAGTTATTTTTCCTGATTAAGATTAATTTTAGAATTTTGATGACATGCTTTAAATAGGTTAAAATCAAATCTGTACTTTGTTATAATATATAACAAATTGGACCAAGATATATTTCTAACAAAAATTATTACGCAATTATTTCTTCTAGATTTTCCAGAACAAAAATTTTAAAATAAATTCAAAATACTATGAAATAAGATTTAAATTTGATTCTACAGATTTTCTAGATTTGCCAGAATATTTTTTTTTTATTTTAATCATAAATTTGAAGAAATATTTCACAAATATTCTTCGTCGAAAAAACAGAAGCTGAAATGAAAAATTTAATTAAAATGTATTTATTATTCTTTACAATAAATTAAAAAAATACTTGAACATTGATTTAAATTGTCAGGAAAGAAGAGGAAGGAATTTAAAAGGTAAAAAGGTATATGTGTTTTTAAAAATCCTAAAATCATTTTTAAGGTTGTATTTTTTTCTCCAAAATTGTCTTTCTGTAAGTTATAAGAAGCAAAGTAAAAAAATAAATGAATTTATTTAAACAAGTGAAGACCAAGTCTCTAAAATATTTTCTCGGATTTGGATTGGTTTCTTTTAGAATTAAAAATGTCGAGCAAAGCGAGACCAGCTTGCTAGTAAATAAATACAATTTTAAAAACTAGACGCAGTTCACTGGTGAGTGCTGCTATTTGATCTATTTTTAGAACAGGCCAGCGGGCTACTCATCTGGTCCTTACGGGCTACCTGGTGCCCGCGGGCACCGCATTGGTGACCCCTGGTCTGAATCAACAACATTGTACTTGCATTTTGTGTTGAAATACTCAAGAGAAATAGCAGTTTCTAGGTTCAGACAATATACTGTAATAAATCTGAAATCACTAGAAATTACCAAAGTTCTAATCATTTTTGGCTGAATCCTGTGTATAGGATGCACATTTTTAGCTCTTTGTTCCCCAGCTCTCGTGTTGAGTCGTCTTTAATCCCAATGGATGTTCCAATTGCAGTAAAACCTCCATGGAAGAAAAAAACAAGGCAGACTTTTTCTTGTTTTACTGCCCGATTTGGCCCCGGGTGCACCCGGGCTTTCACTCGAATGTCGCTGGGATAGGTTTGTTGCCTCTTAGCAGTTAGCAGACTCAGCTGCCAGTTAGCGATTAGCACGCTAGTCGACAAACATCCATTACTGTTTTATTTCATTAAAATATTCTTGTACATTAACAAATGTAAACGCCGGATAGTCGAACCTCGGATTCAGGAGGAACAGTGTGGTTTTCGTCCTGGTCGTGGAACTGTGGACCAGCTCTATACTCTCGGCAGGGTCTTTGAGGGTGCATGGGAGTTTGCCCAACCAGTCTACATGTGTTTTGTGGACTTGGAGAAGGCATTCGACCGTGTCCCTCGGGAAGTCCTGTGGGGAGTGCTCAGAGAGTATGGGGTATCGGAATGTCTTATTGTGGCAGTCCGCTCCCTGTACGATCAGTGCCAGAGCTTGGTCCACATTGCCGGCAGTAAGTCGGACACGATTTCCAGTGAAGGATGGACTCCGCCAAGGCTGCCCTTTGTCACCGATTCAGTTCATAACTTTTATGGACAGAATTTCTAGGCGTAGTCAAGGCGTTGAGGGTATCTGGTTTGGTCGCTGCAGGATTAGGTCTCTGCTTTTTGCAGATGATGTGGTCCTGATGGCTTCATCTGGCCAAGATCTTCAGCTCTCACTGGATCGGTTCGCAGCCGAGCGTGAAACGACTGGGATGAGAATCAGCACCTCCAAGTCCGAGTCCTTGGTTCTCGCCCGGAAAAGGGTGGAGTGCCAGCTCCGGGTTGGGAAGGAAATCTTGTCCTAAGTGGAGGAGTTCAAGTACCTCGGAGTCTTGTTCACGAGTGAGGGAAGAGTGGATCGTGAGATCGACAGGCGGATCGGTGCGGTGTCTTCAGTAATGCGGACGCTTTATCGATCCGTTGTGGTGAAGAAGGAGCTGAGCCGGAAGGCAAAGCTCTCAATTTACCGGTCGATCTACGTTCCCATCCTCACCTATGGTCATGAGCTTTGGGTCATGACCGAAAGGATAAGATCACGGGTACAAGCGGCCGAAATGAGTTTCCTCTGCTGGGTGGCGGGGCTCTCCCTTAGAGATAGGGTGAGAAGCTCTGCCATCCGGGAGGAACTCAAAGTAAAGCCGCTGCTCCTTCACATCGGGAGGAGACAGATGAGGTGGTTCGGACATGTGGTTAGAATGCCACCCGAACGCCTCCCTAGGGAGGTGTTTAGGGCACGTCCGACCGGTAGGAGGCCACGGGGAAGACCCAGGACACGTTGGGAAGACTATGTCTCCCGGCTGGCCTGGGAACGCCTTGGGATCCCCCGGGAGGAGCTGTAAGAAATGGCTGGGGAGACCTCAGATAAGCGGAAGAAGATGGATGGATGGATGGATTAAGAAATGTACTTTTAGGACAGCTTTAATTTTAAACATTTTTTTACAGGATGTCTCAGTTTCTGTCAGTTTGCGGCTCCTTAGCCTGGAAAAGGCTGAAGACCCCTGGTCTCATGTATACTTTATTTTTATGATAGACATATTGGTCTTTTCTTTGCTGTAGATAAATAACTTTATATTTCACACTAATAATTGAAGTATTATTATTTAGATATATAGATAGATGGATAGATAGATAGATAGATAGATAGTACTTTATTGATTCCTTCAGGAGAGTTCCTTCAGGAAAATTAAAATTCCAGCAGCAGTGTACAGAATTGAGATCAATTTTAAAAAAATAAAATAAAATTTAAAAAAAAGGAAAAAGTAAATAATGGGGGTTTAAAAGGAAACAAAATAGAGAAATATTACAAAAAGAATAAAAACAATGGGAATAACAATATAACAGTAAAATAAGAATATAACAAGACAAAGTAGGCAGTAGTGACCATGTTATGAAAACGTATTGCACTGTTAATGTTTTGTATCCCCTGTCATCCTAGTACCCCCCGTCCCCCGTCCCAGAGAGGAGTTGTACAGTCTAATGGCGTGTGGGACAAAGGAGTTCTTGAGTCTATTAGTCCTGCACTTGGGATGAAACAGTCTAGCACTGAACAGGCTCCTCTGGCTACTGATAACACTATGCAGAGGGTGACTGGCATCATCCAGGATGCTTACTTACTTCTCTGCCACCGTCACCAGTGAGTCCAGTTTCATTCCGATTGTAGAACCGGCCTGCCTGATCAGTTTCTCAAGTCTGGAGCTGTCCTTCTTAGATGTACCGCCCCCCCAGCACACTACCATGTAGAACAGAACACTGGCAACCACAGACTGGTAGTACATCCACAGGAGTTTTCTACAAATGTTGAAGGAGTGCAGTCTCCTGAGGAAGTACAGCCTGGTCTGTCCTTTCTTGTACTGGTGGTCCGTGTTAACAGTCCAGTCCAGCTTATTGTCCACCCAAACCCCGAGGTACTTGAATGAGTCCACGGTCTGTACCTCAACTCCCTCGATCACAATAGGTTATGACCGTGGACTCGAACTCCCAAAGTCAATGACCAGTTCCTTGGTCTTTGATGGATCGAGCTGCAAGAGGTTCGTGTGGCACCAGACAACAAAGTCCCTCACCAGGTTCCGAAACTCCTCCTCTCTGCCGTCCCTGATGCACCCGAGGATGGCTGTGTCATCCGCGTACTTCTGGATGTGACACATCTCCGAGTTGTAGCAGAAGTCAGCGGTGTACAGGGTGAAGAGAAAAGGGGCCAGCACCATTCCCTGCGGTGCTCGGGTGCTGCTGATCACAGTGTCAGACGTGATGTCCTTCAGTCTGACGTACTGTGGCCTGTCGGTGAGGTAGTTCGAAATCCAGGCAACCAGGCAGGGATTCACTCGCATTTTGTAGAGCTTGTCCTGAAGGAGGCGGGGCTCGATGGTATAAAAGGCACTCGAGAAGTCCAGGAACAGGATCCTCACAGTGCCATTTCCCTTATCCAGGTGTGAGTGGGCTAGATGCAGCAGGTAAAGGATAGCATCCTCCACACCAACGCAAGCCTGGTACGCAAACTGCAGGCTGTCCTGGGCATGTTGCACCTGTGGTCTGAGGAGGATGAGAAATAGCCGCTCCAATGTCTTCATTAGATGAGAGGTGAGCGCCACTGGTCTGTAGTCGTTCAGCTCACTGGGGCAGTTCTTTTTGGGAACTGGAACGACGCATGACGTCTTCCAGAGGGTTGGCACTCTTCCCAGCTGCAGGCTGAGGTTGAAGATCCTTTGAAATGGTTCACCCAGTTCTGCAGCACAGGTCTTCAGGAGTCGGGGGCACAGCTTGTCTGGGCCTGCTGCTTTCCTTGGCTGTAGCTTCCTCAGTTGACCTCTGACCTGGTCTGCAGAGATGACTAATGTCTGCGTAGAGGTGGTGGAGGGGGGTGCTGCCATGGCTGGGGGGGAGGTGCGTTGAGGGGAGCAGAAGAGGGGGTTGCTGTGATGGGGAGTGGGGGACGAAGAGGACACAGGCTGGTTAAACCGGTTAAAGAAGTTATTCATCTCATTGGCCCTCTCTATTGTCCCCACAACAGCTCTGGTCTTTGTCTTGTGGCCTGTGATGGTTTTCACACCTTCCCAGACCTCCCTCATGTTGTTCTGCTGCAGCTTCTGCTCCAGCTTCTTCCTGTAGCTGTCCTTAGCCTCCCTCATGCGTCGTTTCACCTCCCGCTGTGCTGCTCTCATTGCCTCCCTGTCTCCACTCCTGAAGGCAGCTTTCTTCTTGTTGAGGACAGCTTTAACTTCTTGTGTTACCCAGGGTTTGTTATTAGGGTAGCACCGAACAGTCTTAGCAGGGCAGATCACGTCCACGCAGAAGTTGAGGTAATCTGTGAGACAGTGAGTCAGCCTATCAATGTCCTCACCCTGTGGAAGCAGCACGTCCCAGTCGGTGGTGTCGTAGCAGTCTCTGAGGGCATCTTCCAATTCAGGTGACCACTTCCTCACATAGCAAGTGTTAACAGGCTGTCTTTGGACCATGGGGGTGTATTTTGGCCGCAAAAGAACAAGATTGTGGTCAGACTTCCCTAGTGGGGGTAGGGGTGTGACGTTGTATGCATCCCTGACATTAGAATATAGTAGGTCAATTGTCCTGTTGTTTCTCGTGGGACAATCCACAGCCTGGTAAAAAGCAGCTAACGTTGAGTCCAAAGTAGCATGATTGAAGTCCCCAGAAATTATGAAAAAAGCCTCAGGATGTTTGGTCTGTGGCCTTGATGTGATGGCGTGGATCATCTCACATGCATTGGCAGCATCTGCCCTCGGGGGAATGTAAACACAGAGGGAAATCCCGTAACTGAACTCCCTCGGCAGATAGTATGGCCGAAGGCTAACAGTTAGTAGCTCCAGGTCCGGGCAAAACAAGACTTTCTTCACAGAGATGTGTCCCGGGTTACACCAGCGGTTGTTAACATATATGATGAGTCCCCCACCTTTTCTTTTCCCGCATGCTTTCGTGTCTCTGTCAGCTCTCACTGCGGTGAATCCCTGCAGGTCCACGTTAGCATCCGGTACCAGGTGGTTTAGTCATGTTTCCGTGAAGATGAGCAGGCTGCTCTCTTGATACGCACGCTGGTTTTTTAGTCCATGAAGCTCATCGATCTTGTTCGGCAGCGAGTTCACATCCCCCATGATGACGGAAAGAATGGATGGTTTGTAGTGATGTCGGAAGGAATTAATTTTTTTAAAGCTATTATTTTTATCTAAATATTTCTAACACAGTCGTGGTCAAAATTTTACATACACTTGTGAAGGACATAATATTTTTTTGTGATAGAGTGATTGGAGCACATACAACATTCATGAAGTTTGGTTCTTTTATGAATTGATAATGGGTCAACTGAAAATGGGATCAAATCTGTCAGGAAAGTCACTTGGAGCCACTTCAAAGCAACTGGTCCCAAGAGCAACTGTGCAGACAATTGTTCGTAAGTAAAAGTGCATGGCACAGTTTTGTCACTGCCACGATCAGGAAGAAAATGCAAACTATCACTTGATGCTGAGAGAAAGTTGGTCAGAATGATCAAGAGTCAACCGAGAACCACCAAAAAGCAGGTCTGCAATGAATTGGAAGCTGCTGGAACACAAGTGTCAATGTCCACAGTATTTTGCATCGCCATGGACTGAGAGGCTACCGTGCAAGAAGGAAGCCCTTGCTCCTGAAGCCACACCTTAAAGCTTGTCTAAAGTTTGCTGCCAATCACATGGATAAAGATAAGAGAGTCTGGAGGAAAGTTCTGTGTTAAGACAAAACTAAAATTGAGCTGTTTGGCCACATTGCCCAGCAATATTTTCGGAGCAGAAAAGGTGAGGCCTTTAATCCCAGGAACACCACCCTACTGTCAAGCTTGGTGGTGGTAGTATTATGCTATGGGCCTGTTTTGCTGCCAACAGAACTGGTGCTTTACAGAGAGTAAATGGGACAATGAAAAAGGAGAATTACTTCCAAATTCTTCAGGACAACCTGAAATCATCAGCCCGGAGGTTGGGCCTTGGGCGCAGTTGGGTGTTCCAACAGGACAATGACCCCAAACACGTCAAAAGCGAATGGCCAAATCAGGCTAGAATTAAGAGTTGTAGAAATGATTGGAAACTCAAGACAGCCATGACATTATATTCTTTACACATGTATGTAAACTTTTGACCACGACTGTATATTGTTGTTTTTGTAATATCTATTTACGACTCAAAGTCGTAACACTGTAATTGCAAGGGAGGCAATTGGAAGGAAAACAAGTGGGTCTAGGCCAGTGGTTCCCAAAGTGGGCGGTACCGCCCCCCTGGGGGCGGTGGAAAGATCTGGGGGGGCGGTGAGGAAGAAGGGGGCGGTAGGGGGGCGGCAGTCCGAAGTCGAAGTCAGAAGTTCGAACGTTTGTTTGACGATTTGTACACAACACGTGCAGCAGGACGAGTCAGTGGACGACGCATCAGGGTCCGGTTACCACACGCCGCTCTGGCCCAGTCAGATCCGACAGCATAGATTACAAAAGCAAAAGCTCAGGTTTGTAATTTCAAGCTTGTAATGTTCAGAATTTTCAAAAAGTCATATCAAGATTTTTGGTTACAAAAAAAAATCTCTGACTGCTATCAAGTGCTGTGGAACAAGGTCAAGATGTACTTTATTGCCTTCCCAACATCATATTTAGTAGAACGGGGCTTCAGTGCAGTCGCCTTGCTTCTTTCCAAGCAAAGAAACCGACTGAAAATTACTGACCGCGGGGATCTACGACTTCTTCTTAGTGAGTTCCAGCCTGATGTTGAGAAGCTTATGTCCCTGCACCAAGCACATCCATCCCATTAATATTAAGTGTGAGACAATGAAGGTTACTGGTGGAATGTTTATTTACCATTCTATGTTGCTGAAACAGTTAAAACTGCTAAAAAATAAATTGGTTTACTAAATTGGGTTTTATTTGTGAAATACACATTTGTGTTTAACCTTTCTCTTTTCAAATTGCAGCATACCAAATATCAAGAAAGAGGTGTTTGTTTCCATATGTGTCTGTGTGTGTGTGTGTGTGGGGGGGGGGGGGGGGGGGGGGTGCTAGGCATTCACTGGGGAGCCAAGGGGGCGCCAGCCTGCAAAAGTTTGGGAACCATTGGTCTAGGCTCTGGTTTTGACTGTGACTAAGTAGTTTGAGTCTTGCTGAAAGTTTTACTATATATATATATATATATATATATATATATATATATATATATATATATATATATATATATATATATATAGACTTAGACTTCGTTTTTATTGTCATTCAAATTTGAACTTTACAGTACAAATAAGAACAAATTTTCGCTGCATTAGCTCTTGGTAGTGGAGGATAAAAAAAAGCAATAAGGTGCAGATATAAATAAATAGATTACTGTACAGATAAATATATTGCACTTTTGCATATGCATCCAGGTTTATGGATGTATGTTATATTGTCTTTTTTATTCCAGCGAGTTAATCCATTTTGGGGGGAGTTGAGGGGATAATATATACATACATGTGTGTGTGTGTGAAGTGAATTATATTTATATAGCGCTTTTCTCTAGTGACTCAAAGCGCTTTACATAGTGAAACCCAATATCTAAGTTACATTTAAACCAGTGTGGGTGGCACTGGGAGCAGGTGGGTAAAGTGTCTTGCCCAAGGACACTACGGTAGTGACTAGGATGGCAGAAGCGGGAATCGAACCTGCAACCCTCAAGTTACTGGCATGGCCACTCTACCAACCGAGCTATGCCGCCCGTGTGTATATGTATATATATATATATATATATATATATATATATATATATATATATATATATATATATATATATATATATATATATATATATATATATATATATATATATATATATATATACACTCGCAGTGTGTATATAAAACGTTGAGAGGATTATAAGTTGTTTTGAAGGGCTTTGGAAGGCTACAACGGTCACTCCCATAGCCGCATTTTGCAAACCTTTTTTTATCATCTTGAGAATCCTAAAAAAAAAAGGAGACGTGTGTACTCGTCTCTCATGATTGGGAAGAAAAAGTGCAGTGTCCCTTTTAAGTTTGATGGCTTTGTAGATACACTGAGACAAAGTCCCTAAGTTCATTATGCCATCCAACCATTTCCTACTGCTTATTCCCTTTTGGGGTTGTGGGGGGCGCTGGCGCCTATCTCAGCTACAATCGGGCGGAAGGCCTTGTACACCCTGGACAAGTTGCCACCTCATCGCAGGGCCAACAAAGATAGACAGACAACATTCACACTCACATTCACACACTAGGGTCAATTCAGTGTTACCAATCAACCTATCCCCAGGTGCATGTCTTTGGAGGTGGGAGGAAGCCGGAGTACCCGGAGGGAACCCACGCATTCACGGGGAGAACATGCAAACTCCACACAGAAAGATCCCGAGCCTGGGATTGAACCCAGGACTGCAGAAGCACTAACTCCTCTTCATTGTGTTTTTGAAACAACAGCATTTTGTTCCTCAGAATTTTCAAGTAACTTGAGGTGTTCTGTGAAGAAGATTATTTGAAATTTGTACATTTTTAGACTTATACTTTCTTTTTATTGTCATTCAAATTTGAACTTTACAGTACAGATAAGAACAAAATGCAGATGCATTAGCTAATGGTAGTGCAGGACAAAAGATTAATAAGGTGCAGATAAAAATAAATAGATTACTGTACAGATAGATGTATTACACTTTTGTATATGCATCCACGTTTATGGATGTATGTTATATCGTCTTTATATTCCAGCGAGTTAATCAATTTTTTAGAAGGTTCTTGTTCTATTTTTGGCCAATGCAAAATAAAGAAAACAAACTGAAGTTGTCTTCATTTTTAAGTTATCATGCCGTGATTTTACCCATCCAGTCCACTTCAGATGTTCCCCTGAGCACAAATGAGTTTGACACCCCTGCTTTGGCCCTGAACTCGTCTAATGGTCGTGTAGAGTCCGGTCACTCGGAGTTGCAGTGACCTATGTGACTGAACATCCTGTGAGTGGAGCTTTTCACCTCTTGGCGTTCCAATGCTTCCTCCTCCAGTGCTTTACCAGGTGTCAGGTCGTTCAACTTTCAACTGGAAAACTGAATGAAAACCAACAAATAGCCCAATATTGCACTGAACATACAGTTTCACCAAAATACGAAATCAATTAACTCAGGCCTGGGCAATTATTTTGACTCGCGGGCCACATTTGGAGAAAAAAATGTGTCTGGGGGTGGGTATATCTATTTTTTGGAACACTAATACAAAACCTTACAATAATGTCTGATTGAATGCTAAAAACTTTATGACAGACGGCCTTAAAAAACTCAATGGAAAATTACATTTTTCTATGAACGATAAAACACTGAATATTGACAAAATATGAATGTCACACCACCTTTTGATCGACATATTTTACAATCAAGTGAAACGCAACAAAAATGCAACAAACAGTGAAATATGAACGCGAAGGGTACAAAATGAACCCATCTACAATCCATACTTGCCAACCCTCCCGGATTTTCCGGGAGACTCACGAAATTCAGCGCTTCTCCGGAAAACCTCTCGGAAGAAATTTTTCTCCCGAAATTCAGCTGGAGCTGGAGGCCACGCCCCCTCCAGCTCAAACATGCACAGGTCGAAGCTTGAAAAGGAAGATTGCAGGCGGATCTGAAGGCATTTAAAGTCATTTTTAAGAACGACTGCGAATCCTCCTCCTTTTCGACCGGACGACCGCGGAGAATTATAGTCGGAACACTCCGGAGGCAGAAGTTCATTAAGAGGGGCGGACTCACCGGCCCTCAGCCATGTTTCCGTCACACAGAGGAAGTCAAGTCCGCCGCCCGCGGGAAGTGAAGTAATCCTTCAGGATAAACATTTTGTTTGTCAAAGATTTTGCGTTCACAAGACCGAACCTGGCGGAGGCCAGCACGTCCAAGGGCGCAGCTAATCCAGGTGGGGCCCGACACACAGCTGACAGCGAGAGACGGCACGGCAAAGCACATACTGGCGCCATCTTCTGGAAACTCGGAAGTGATGTTACACAAATAGTGAAAGGTAAGTGTTGTTGTTTTTTAGTACCCAGCAAGCATAGTACAGTTAGTAGAACTGTGTTTGTATTACTGTGTATTTGATAGGTGCCGTCTGAAATTCAACTATTTATTTTATTTATATATATAATAAAATAAATATATATAGCAAGAATCCACTGAAAGTTAAGTATTTCATACATATACATATACATATATACATATATATATATATATATTAATTACAGCCAATATAAAAATATTGGCTGTAGATATACTCTCCTCTTAAACACGCCCCCCACCTCCCGAAATCGGAGGTCTCAAGGTTGGCAAGTATGCTACAATCTGATATATATGATATTTGCTGAATTCCCCCCAGGGATCAATAAAGTGCTATCTATTCTATTCTATTCTATTATATTATATTGTATATATCACTAAGCTTTAGAACTTTGTTGTGAAAATCTCCTCCCGCGTCTGTGGAAACGCTTCCCGCCCACACTGCTTGGTGCCTCGTCTCAGCTGCTGTGATGTAGATGACCATATTAACTAATTAGATCACCATAGTAACTAATTAGATGACCATAGTAACTGATTAGATGACAATAGTAACTGTTACATCATCCATAAGTGCATATAAATGATAAATGATAAATGGGTTGTACTTGTATAGCGCTTTTCTACCTTCAAGGTACTCAAAGCGCTTTGACACTACTTCCACATTTACCCATTCACACACACATTCACACACTGATGGAGGGAGCTGCCATGCAAGGCGCCAACCAGCACCCATCAGGAGCAAGGGTGAAGTGTCTTGCTCAGGACACAACGGACGTGACGAGGTTGGTACTAGGTGGGATTTGAACCAGTGACCCTCGGGTTGCGCACGGCCACTCTCCCACTGCGCCACGCCGTATTTCAATGCCAAACATTAAAATACTTTGTACAGTTGAAGACTTACGGTCATTAGAAAACATGACTGCACATTAAAGTGGCGGCTACACTTTCCATCTTAAAGATCTAAAAAAATTATTTGGGAGTGTCCGGAGGGCCAGATTGAAAAGCTCAACGGGCCTCATGTGGCCTTGATTTCCCCAGGTCTGAATCAACCAGTTAAAACCATTCATAAATTCCAACGTTGTACAGTATCTCACTCCTATCATGTAGGAGTGCTTATGCTTCTAATAACGATACAGTTTTCAAAATGTACTGTAACATCACAACAGTGGACGTAAAATCAAACTGATTTGTCACTTCAAAGAGCTGTTTGCAACATTTACACAGATGCTTGGGTGCTAACTTTCCATTGTATTTTAAAGGCCTACTGAAACCCACTACTACCGAACACGCAGTCTGAAAGTTTATATATCAATGATGAAATATTAACATTGCAACACATGCCAATACGGCCGGTTTACTTTACTAAATTGCAATTTTAAATTTCCCGCGAAGTATCCTGTTGAAAATGGCGGACGCGTATGATGGCGCATGCGTTTGACGTCACCGGTTGTAGCGGACATTTTTTTCCAGCCCGATCCAAGCTATTAGTAGTCTGTTTTAATCGCATAATTACACAGATATCTGGACATCTGTGTTGCTAAATCTTTTGCCATTTGTTCAATTAATAATGGAGAAGTCAAAGTAGAAAGATGGAGGTGGGAAGCTGTGCACTGCAGCTGCCATTAGCAACACAAACACAGACGGTGTTTCCTTGTTTAAAATTCCCGAAGGTGAAGCTTTCCTATTGATCAGAGCGGTCAAGCGAACATGGATCCCGACTACATGTCAACCAGCAGTTTTCGGTATGAAAATTGTGGTAATAAGTTGTCTCTTACCGGGGACATCAGCGGAGCTTGCGTCCTGCTGCAGCTGCGTGACTTCACTCAGAGACACTGGCGGTCACCACACCCATGGCCACACCCTTCCGACTTTCAGGTACTATATAATCTCACTAAAACATTAGTAACACAATAGGCGGATAAGGGATTTCCCAGAAATATCCTAGTAAATGTGTCTAATAACATCTGAATTGCTCTCACTGACCTCACCTTTTTTTTTATGTACTTTTTTTTAACTTTATTTTTTCTAATCCTTCACTCTCATTATCCTCATCCACAAATCTTTCATCCTCGCTCAGATTAATGGGGAAATTGTCACTTTCTCTGTCCGAATCGCTCTAGCTGCTGGCGGCTATGATTGCAAACAATGTGAGGATGTGAGGAGCCCTACAACCCGTGACGTCACGTGCCTATCTCAGCTTCAATCGGGCGGAAGGCGGGGTACACGCTGGACAAGTCGCCACCTCATCGCAGGGCCAACACAGATAGACAGACAACATTCACACTCACATTCACACACTAGGGTCAATTCAGTGTTGCCAATCAACTTATCCCCAGGTGCATGTCTTTGGAAGTGGGAGGAAGCCGGAGTACCCGGAGGGAACCCACGCAGTCACGGTACAGGCAATTCTTTTTTATTAGCTACCAAAAGTTGCAAACTTTATCGTCGATGTTCTCTACTAAATCCTTTCAGCAAAAATATGGCAATATCGCGAAATGACCAAGTATGACACATAGAATGGACCTGCTACCCCTGTTTAAATAAGGAAATCTCATTTCAGTAGGCCTTTAAGCGTTTAGGGCACGGGTGTCAAACTCTGGCCCGTGGGCCAAATTTGGCCCGCCGTGTAATTTAATTTGGAACTTGAGGCAATATCAAATTAACATTAGAGCTGGCCCGCCGGTATTATACAGCGGCGGTGCCGCTGTAACACCGCATTCATCGCTTATACTCATACTTGCCAACCCTCCTGATTTTCCCGGGAGACTCCCGAAGTTCAGTGCCCCTACCGAAAATATTCCCGGGGCAACCATTCTCCCGGATTTCTCCCCGGACAACAATACTGGGGTCGTGCCTTAAAGGCACTGCCTTTAGCGTTCTCTACAACCTGTCGTTACGTCTCTTTTTCTTCTGTACATATAGCGTACCAGCCAAGTCACATAGTATATGTGGCTTGTGTACACACACACACACACACACACACACTCAAGTGAATGCAATGCATACTTGATCAACAGCCATACAGGTCACACTGAGGGTCGCCGTATAAACAGCTTTAACACTGTTACAAATATGCGCCACATTGTGAACCCACACCAAACAAGAATGACAAACACATTTCGGGAGAACAACCGCACCTAAACACAACATGAACACAACAGAACGAATACCCAGAACCCTTTGCAGCACTAACTCTTCCGGGACGCTACAATATACACCCCCGCTACCACCAAACCCCGCCACCCCCCAACCCTGACCACCTCATTATTTTATTTTCAAATTTATTAGCTTGTGGAAAAAGTTAATGTTGATATTTACCTCAGAAGGCTGCAAATAGAAAAAAGGCATACATTTTTTTATTTACATTTTATTTCTGTGATTGGTTTTTTTGTTGTTTTTTGAAAGTTGATTTTTCACTATTAAGTTATATAAGCGTTGTTAAAGCAAATCAGTGTAGCAAACTGAGCAATAATTAACGTTTCACTCGTGCACTTTCTCTTGCTACTTCAAGGCTTGAATGTTTGATTTATTCCTAATTGTTATTTTACTTTCAAATTTACTATTGGCCTGTGGAAAAAGTTGATTTTGATATTTACCTCAGAAGGCTGCAAATAGAAAAGAGGCATTCAATTTTTATTTAAATTTTATTTGATATGCCATTGATATTTTTTGATTATTGTTATTATTGGGACGGCGTGGCGCAGTGGGAGAGTGGCCGTGCGCAACCCGAGGGTCCCTGGTTCAAATCCCACCTAGTACCAACTTCGTCACGTCTGTTGTGTCCTGAGCAAGACACTTTACCCTTGCTCCTGATGGGTGCTGGTTGACGCCTTGCATGGCAGCTCCCTCCATCAGTGTGTGAATGTGTGTGTGAATGGGTAAATGTGGAAGTAGTGTCAAAGCGCTTTGAGTACCTTGAAGGTAGAAAAGCGCTATACAAGTACAACCCATTTTTCATTTATTTATTTATTATTATTTGAAACTCTATTTTGCATGTCACTATAAAGTTATATAAGCCTTGCCTGTTCAATATTCAACGCAAAACTTGTTTGTGTCCCTATTAAAAGGTTCATTTGTTCAACCTTGGCCCGCGGCTTTGTTCAGTTTTAAATTTTGGCCCACTCTGTATTTGAGTTTGACACCCCTGGTTTAGGGGGTCTGCAACCGCGGCTCTAGAGCCGCATGCGGCTCTTTAGCGCCGCCTTAGTGGCTCTCTGGAGCTTTTTCAAAAATGTATAAAAAATGGGAAAACGTGAGAGGGAAAAAAACATACTTTTTGTTTTAATATGGTTTCTGTAGGAGGACAAACATGACACAAACCTCCCTAATTGTTATAAAGCACACTGTTTGCATTAAACATGCTTCTCTGATTCGAGTATTTGTCGAGCGCCGTTTTGTCCTATTAATTTTGGCGGTCCTTGAACTAACCGTCGTTTGTTTACATGTATAACTTTCTCCGACTTTCTAAGACGTGTTTTATGCCATGTTTTGGTCCACCAAA
Organism: Nerophis ophidion; assembly: GCF_033978795.1. Taxonomy (NCBI): domain Eukaryota; kingdom Metazoa; phylum Chordata; class Actinopteri; order Syngnathiformes; family Syngnathidae; genus Nerophis; species Nerophis ophidion. The sequence continues at coordinate 14,376,774 of NC_084639.1, forward strand.
CTTTTAACGTTGTGCATGAATGCACAAAGGTGAGTTTTGTTTATGTTATTGACTTGTGTCGAGTGCTAATCAGACATATTTGGTCAATCCAAGCTAATCGATGCTAACATGCTATTTAGGCCAGCTATATGTACATATTGCATCATTATGCCTCATGTGTAGCTACATTTGAGCTCATTTAGTTTCCTGTAAGTCCTCTTAATTCAATTTATATCTCATGACACACTATCTAAATGGAATATGACTTTTAATTTGTTTGCGGCTCCCGACAGATTTGTTTTTGTATTTTTGGTCCAATATGGCTCTTTCAACATTTTGGGTTGCCGACCCCTGGTTTAGTCTGACCCACACTCCGGAACATAAGGGGGCGATAATGCACCATTAAAATGGATACCAACCGCTGTAAAACACGAAGACAGTTGTTACTTTTGCGCATGCGTATTTTTTTCAAATGAGGCGCATGCGCGTTTTTTTTCAAATGAGGCGCATGCGCATAGCGCAAACGTCGCGGCCGCTCAGTACGCCATTGGCACGTTACACGGACGTTAGCATTTTAGCATTTAGCATCGCTCAGGCTCGTCAGTGTGCTCGCCACAAGACATCAAAATGTTGAAAGAGTTGGTAAAAGAGCGACTAGTGGCGGCAGCTGATGAAATATTCGCGCTGTTTGAGAGAACGATAACGTCGTACGAGGAGGAACTTTCTCGAACGAGAGAGGAGAAGGAGCGACATCGACAACAACTAGAAGCTGTCTGCAAAACTCAAGTTGTGCTACGCGTTGAAGGTATTTTTACACTTTCATTATCCTCATACTTCATCTTTTAAACGACGTTATGTCGCTAATATACGGAACAGGTGAAATAACATGGAATAGTTTGACATTTATAGCGAGTATCTTTAAGAAGTCTTTATGTCAGGTTCCAACACTGATGACATCTATTAATCAGACAAGAAGCAAGGAACCATGCAGAGACAGAGTTCAATTTAGCTCATGAGGAGAACGCATGGCGCTGCACACTTAGTCACAGTCTGGCCCTATGCTCTAAGGTTCAGCTCCCACGTCCATAGTCAACATCACTGAGGGCCTCTAAAAGGAGTAGTGGTCACATATATTATGCAAAGCAGGTTTAGGACGGACAGTATGTGACGGAATGGGTTGGGGGCCTTTTGATTTTGCCTTGTCCCCGCTTCATCTGCGTGTTGTCATCTAATCTTCGCTGAGGTCCTTGAAGTCTCTGCTTTGTCTGTGTGCTGTCATTTTGAGGTCATTGAAGTCCTTGGCTGTTAGCGGGCTAAAACAAAGATAACATCTGTGATTGAGGCCACCCCTCAGACAAGAAGTTTTGTCCTTGTATAGATTAGAAAAAGTCTAACTCGAGCACACTAGCTAATAACCAAAGCAACGGACTTTAAGCATACTAAAGTTAGTGTGATAATATATGCATAATTATTCTAACATTTTAATAACACATGAACAACATACAGCCATGAGACGCAACCGCCTCGTGTCGTCCGTTTTTACGACAGCCGTATTCCAGGTATGTCTCAGGCTCCGTTTACACTAAGCCGGCTAATTTTGTTAAATCCCTCTTAACCTTATCCGTGTCCACACACAACAATGCCACCGTTTAAGACCCCCTCGCCTCTCCGCCAGCCGGCGCAACACAACCTAATAAGCATGCGCGGAAAATACGCACGTCACAGTCACCTCCAGTGTTGCTTTGTGTGCAAGTTCTAAATGTAACTTATCTTAACAATATCCAGTGTTGTGGTATTTCAATTAACACGAATCCAGTGTGCTGTGGGGCCTATTATTGAATCACACCTGAGCCATCATTAATTAATCAACTCCTTATTAATAAAGAACATTTTACATCAATCAAACTAGGGATCTAGATATCTGGTCAGAACACTCCTCACTTTTTTTGCCTTCACCTTCATTGTCCATTCCTTTTTGGTGACTTTATATTAGGGCTGGGCGATATGGCCTTTTTTTAATATCTCGATATTTTTAGGCCATATCGTGATACACGATATATATCTCGATATTTTGCCCTAGCCTTGAAATAACACTTGATACATATAATCACAGTAGTGGGATGATTCTATGTGTCTACATTAAAACATTCTTGTTCATCCTGCATTAATATATACTCATTTTAGACTTTCATGCAGAGAAGGAAATCACAACTAAGTCAATTGACCAAAACTGTATTTATTAAACCGTTATTAGCAGGTGACTTTTCAAATGATGCTACATATTAGCAGTAATGCTACTTCTGGTAGCAACGCTTGTGCCCCACACTTGACAAATTTAAGGCCTACTGAAATGAGATTTTCTTATTTAAGCGGGGATAGCAGGTCCATTCTGTGTCATACTTTATGATTTTGCAACATTGCCATTTTTTGCTGAAAGGATTTAGTAGAGAACATCCACGATAAAGTTCACAACTTTTGTTCGCTAATAAAAAAGCCTTGCCTGTACCGGAAGTAGCAGACGATGTGCGCGTGACATCACCGGTGTGAGGGCTCCTCACATTTTTTATAATGTGAGCCTCCAGCAGCAGGAGCTATTCGGACCGAGAACGCGACAATTTCCCCATTTAATTTGAGTGAGGATGACAGATTCATGGATGAGGAAATTTAGAGTGAAGGACTATAAGAAAAAAAATAAAAATAAAGTTTAAAAAAAAAGGCGATTGCATTGGGAGCGATTCAGATGTTTTTAGATACATTTACTAGTATAGTTCTTGGAAATCCCTTATCTTTCTGTTGTCTTGCTAGTGTTTTAGTGATTTAAATAGTACCTGATAGTCGGAGGTGTGTGTCCACGGGTGTGTTGACGTCAGTCTCTGAGGGAAGTCACAAAGCTGCAGCAGGACAGAAACTCCGCTGATCTCCGGTAAGAGGCGACTTTTTACCACAATTTTCTCACCGAAAACTGCCGGTTGACATGTAGTCGGGAACCATGTTCACTTGACCGCTCTGATCCATAGTAAAGCTTCACCTCCGGGAATTTTAAACAAGGAAACACCATGTGTTTGTGTGGCTAGAGGTTAAAGCTTCCCACCTCCATCTTTCTACTTTGACTTCTCCATTATTAATTGAACAAATAGCAAAAGATTCAGCAACACAGATGTCAAAAATACTGTGTAATTGCGTGATGAAAAGAGACGACTTTTAGCCGCACGTGGTGCTGGGCTAATATGTCCCCTCCAACTAATAACATCACAAACACGCGTCATCATACGCGTCACTCAACAGTTAACTCCGCGGGATATTTAAAATTGTAATTTAGGAAACTAAAAAGGCCGTATTGGCATGTATTGCAATTTTAATATTTCATCATTGATATATAAACTATCAGACTACTACCGATAGTAGTGGGTTTCAGTGGGCCTTTAAAGTTGTCTATTTGACATCTTCCCGCTTGAAGCCGAACCACCGCCAGACGATGGACCCCCTGCTGTTTTTCTTGGGAATTAATTCCTCCTTCATTTGTAACCATATTCGCACCTTCTTTCTCTCGTATTACCACTCGCACGGCTTCACTAGCATCACAGCTAACGTTACCCAGTCTGTTACCTCTCTGCTCCGCGAGGGCGTATACGTATGTGACGTATGACATGACAGTATGTGACGTACGTAAGAAGGTGCGCTTACTGTCTGTGAGAAGGAGACACAAGAAGGAGTGGGAAGAGCCTGTAGTGTAATGCCCGCGGCTAAAAGCAACTGCGTGAGAACGTATACTCGAATATCACAATATAGTCATTTTCTATATCGCACAGAGACAAACCCGCGATATATCGCGTATATCGATATATTTCCCAGCCCTACTTCATATACTCTGGACTTGGACATTCAGTCCGCGACATACATGGCGAACAATAACTGATGCAGTATGCTGTGCCAGTCCAAATGCATTCGCTGTTTTCCATAGTTAGTCTTCCCTCGACGGCCAGGTTTTACAAAGCACACAGTACCTTTTTTATCACATCCACGGGAGGAAGTGAAAAAGTTTTTCGCTAAGTAGAATCCCAGCTGACCAGGACATTCAAAAGTTCTCTTGCCACCTGAGATGTGTGGTACATATGCAAAACAGCTGCAATCGCGCGTTTCTTTCTCTTTAGGTATTCATGTGTGATTTCCACAAGCGTCTGTTCATGTAGAACAGGGGTCTCAAACTCAATTTACCTGGGGGGGGCACTGGATGCAGAAACTAAGTGAGGCTGGGCTGCAAGAAAGATTTATTAAAAAATCTAACATGCACTTTTTAATGAACTCACCTTCTTTGAATGTTAATGTTGTGTTACGGTGCGGATGTTGCCCCGAAATGTGTTTGTCATTCTTGTTTGGTGTGGGTTCACAGTGTGGCGCATATTTGTAAAAGTGTTGAAGGGGAACATTATCACAATTTCAAAAGGGTTAAAAACAATAAAAATCAGTTCCCAGTGGCTTGTTGTATTTTTTGAATTTTTTTTTCAAAATTTTACCGGTCCCGGAATATCCCTAAATAAAGCTTTAAAGTGCCTTATTTTCGCTATCTTCGAAACCACTATCCATTTCCCTGTGACGTCATACAGGGCTGCCAATACAAACAACATGGCGGTTACCACAGCAAGATATAGCGACATTAGCTCGGATTCAGACTTGGATTTCAGCGGCTTAAGCGATTCAACGGATTACGCATGTATTGAAACAGATGGTCGGAGTATGGAGGCAGATAGCGAATACGAAATTGAAGAAGAAATTGAAGATATTGAGTGAATAGCTATTGACGCTATTCGGCCATAGCGTGGGTGTACCTAATGAAGTGGCCCACAGCATGGCTGCCTTATTAGCATCGCCGGTAAAATGTGCAGACCAAACGATCAGGACTTTCGCATCTTGTGACGTTGGACCAACTTAAATCCATTGATTGGTAAGTGTTTGTTTCGCATTAAATGTGGGTATCTAGTTTCAAATGTACATACAGCTAGCGTAAATAGCATGTTAGCATCGATTAGCGTAGCATGTTAGCATCGATTAGCTGGCAGTCATGCCGTCACCAAATATGTCTGATTAGTACATAAGTCAACAACATCAACAAAACTCACCTTTGTGATTTCGTTGACTTAATCGTTGCAAATGCATCTGCAGATTATTCCTACATTCCTAGGGACGGCGTGGCGCAGTGGTGAGAGTGGCCGTGCGCAACCCGAGCGTCCCTGGTTCAATTCCCACCTAGTACCAACCTCGTCACGTCCGTTGTGTCCTGAGCAAGACACTTCACCCTTGCTCCTGATGGGTGCTGGTTGGCGCCTTGCATGGCAGCTCCCTCCATCAGTGTGTGAATGTGTGTGTGAATGGGTAAATGTGGAAGTAGTGTCAAAGCGCTTTGAGTACCTTGAAGGTAGAAAAGCGCTATACAAGTACAACCCATTTATCATTTATTTATTTTACATCTCTGTGCCATGTCTGCCTTAGCATTGCCGGTCAAATGTGAAAACACTTTGGTACATTCAATTGGGGTCTGGTGGCAAATTTCCTGCCAGTGGTACAACTTGAATCCCTCCCTGTTAGTGTTGTAAGACCCTCCGACAACACACCGACGAGGCATGATGTCTCCAAGGTTCCAAAAAATAGTCGAAAAAACAGAAAATAACAGAGCTGAGACCCGGTGTTTGTAATGTGAAAATGAATATGGCAGGTGTATTACCTCGGTGACGTCATGTTCTGACGTCATCGCTAAAAGACCGATAAACAGAAAGGCGTTTAATTTGCCAAAATTCACCCATTTAGAGTTCGGAAATCGGTTAAAAAAATACATGTTTTTTTTCCTGCAACATCAAGGTATATATTGACGCTTGCATAGGTTTGGTGATAATGTTCCCCTTTAAACTTTTTTATACAGCCATTCTCAGTGTGTCCTGTGTGGCTGTTGATCAAGTTTGTCTTGCAAAACAAAAACCAGATACAACATGTGACTGGGCTGGCATGCTGTGTGTACAGGTTGTACAGGGTGCTAATGTTAGTGCCACTATGGCACCCCCTGAGACTGATTGCCCTGAGTTATAGGAGTCTCCCGGAAACAATCGGGAGGGTTGGCAAGTGTGACGCTGTTAAGCGCCATTCATATAAAACTTGCGGGTCGCACCAACATTACAATTTCACATCAAGGTGCGGGCCACGTGTCTGAGTCCCCTGTTGTAGAAAAAGGAGAAACACGGGCAGTGGTTAGCTCCGGTTGTTATCAAACTGGCTGTGGCACGTTCTTTCTGGCGTCACTTCCTGTGAGGGGTACGTTCTTTCTGGCATCACTTCCTGTGAGGGGCGCTGTCTTTCTGGCGTCACTTCCTCTCTGAACTCACTTTGTAAACGATCAATGAGTCCACTTAGAGCTAAGAGCCGGAGATTCAAGAAATAGACGGCGCGCGCGTTTTTCGGTGAGTAGAATCACAGCTGGCCTCGACATTCGAAAGTTCTCTTGCTGTCTGAGAAGTGTTGTATCCCAAATAGCTGCAATTCTTTCTTCTTAAGGTATTCATGTGTGATTTCCACAAGCGTCTGTAAATGTAGAGGAAGGAGAAAAAGCATGTCTGAATGACTCTTCTCCATATTTTAAGTGGTAAGCTCCAAGTTACAAAACCGCTTTAATATGAAGCTGGCTGTGGCGCGTTCTTTCTGACGTCACTTCTGGTGTGGGGCGTCACTTCCTCTCTGTACTTAGTTTGTAAATGATCAATGAGTCTATACAAAGCTAAGAGCCGGAGATTCAAAAAATACACAGAGCCTTAAACGCTGGTTTAGTGTGGCTGAAACAGAGCTTAGGCTAAATACAAACCCCGTTTCCATATGAGTTCGGAAATTGTGTTAGATGTTAAAGTTAAAGGACCAATGATTGTCACACACACACTAGGTGTGGCGAAATTATTTTCTGCATTTGACCCATCACCCTTGATCACCCCCTGGGAGGTGAGGGGAGCAGTGAGCAGCAGCGGTGCCGCGCCCAGGAATAATTTTTGGTGATTTAACCCCCAATTCCAACCCTTAGTGCTGAGTGCCAAGCAGGGAGCTAATGGCTCCCAATTTTATAGTCTTTGGTATGACTCCGCCGGGATTTGAACTCACGACCTACCGATCTCAGGGCGGACACTCTACCCACTTGGCCACTGAGTGGGTATTTAATGTAAATAATGTAAATTATCAATGTAAATTTAATGTAAATGTAAATTTAGATGTAAATATAAACAGAATACAATGATTTGCGAATCCTTTTCAACCCATATTCAGTCGAATGCACTACAAAGACAAGATATTTGATGTTCAAACTCATAAACCTTGTTTTTTTTGCAAATAATAATTAACTTAGAATTTCATGGCTGCAACACGTGCAAAAGTAGTTGGGAAAGGGCATGTTCACCACTGTGTTACATCACCATTTATTTTAACAGCACTCAAAAAACGTTTGGGAACTGAGGAAACTAATTGTTGAAGCTTTGAAAGTGGAATTCTTTCCAATTCTTGTTTTATGTAGAGCTTCAGTCATTCAAAAGTCCGGGGTCTCTGCTGTCGTATTTTACGCTTCATAATGCGCTAACATTTTCGATGGGAGACAGGTCTGGACTGCAGGCGGGCCAGGAAAGTACCCGCACTCTTTTTTTTTTTTACGAAGCCACGCTGTGGTAACACTTGTCTTGCTGAAATTAGCAGGGGCGTCCATAACGTTGCTTGGATGACAACATATGTCGTTCCAAAACCTGTATGGACCTTTCAGCATTAATGGTGCCTTCACAGATGTGTAAGTTACCCATGCCTTGGGCACTATTGCACCCCCATACCATCACAGATGCTGGCTTTTGAACTTTGCGCCTATAATAACCTGAATGGTTATTTTCCTATTTGTTCTGGAGGACAGCACATTATCTGTTTCCAAATGTAATTTGAAATGTGGACTCGTCAGACCACAGAACCCCTTTCCGCCGGCGGCGTTTCAGGATATTGTTGATAAATGGGTTTGGCTTTGCATAGGAGAGTTTTAACTTGCACTTACAGATGTAGCGACCAACTGTAGTTACTGACAGTGGTTTTATTAAGTGTTCCTGAGCCCATGTGGTGATATCCTTTACACACTGATGTCAGTTTTTGATGCAGTACCGCCTGAGTGATCAAAAGTCCGTAATATCATCACTTACGTGCAGTGATTTCTCCAGATTCTCTGAACTTTTTGATGATTTTACGGCCCGTAGATGGTAAAATCCCCAAATTCCTTGCAATAGCTCGTTGAGAAATGTTGTTCTAAAACTTTTCGACAATTTGCTTACAAATTGGTGACCCTCACCCCATCCTTGCTTGTGAATTACTTAGCATTTCTTGTAAGCTGCTTTTATACCCAATCATGTCGCCCACTTGTTCCCAATTAGCCTGCACACCTGTGGGGTGTTCCAAATAAGTGTTTGATGAGAATTTCTCAACTTTATCAGTATTTATTGCCACCTTTCCCAACTTCTTTGTCACGTGTTGCTGGCATCAAATTCTAAAGTTAATGATTATTTGCAACAAAAAAAATGTTTATCAGTTTGAACATAAAATATGTTGTCTTTGTAGCATATTCAATTGAAAATGGGTTGAAAAGGATTTGCAAATCTTTGCATTCCGTTTATATTTACATCTAATACAATTTCCCAACTCATATGGAAACGGGGTTTGTAAATATTCGTTTAAGGGGTTATCCGGCTTAGTGTAGATTTCATCACATAGATGTTCCTGACGACACGACGTCCACAGTTTCCAAAAATAATTTTAAATGTGGACTTGTTAGACCACAGGACACTTTTCTACTTTGTATCAGTCCAGCTTGAATGAGCTCGGGCCCAGCGAAGCCGGCAGCGTTTCTCTGTGTTGTTGATAAATGGCTCTGCATTTGCATTGTAGCGTTTTAACTTGCACTTACAGATGTAGCGACGAACTGTATTTACTGACAGTGGTTTTCTGAAGTGTTCCTGAGCCCTTGTGGTGATATCCTTTACACACCGATGTCGCTTTTTCATGAAGTACCGCCTGAGGGATTGAAGGTCACAGGCATTGCCGCTTTCTTGCAGTGATTTCTCCAGATTCTCTGAACATATTGATGATATTACGGACCTTAGAAGGTGAAATCCCTTAATTCCTTGCAATAGCTCTTTGAGAAATGGTGTTCTTAAACGGTTCAACAATTTGCTCACGCTTTTGTTCACAAAGTGGTGACCCTCGCCCCGTCCTTGTTTGTGAACGACTGAGCATTTCATGGAAGCTGATTTTGTACCCAATCATGGCACCGGCCTGTTCACCTGTGTGGTGTTCCGAGCAAGTGTTTGATGAGCATATCTCAACTTTCTCATTCTTTTTTGCCACTTGCGCCAGCTTTTTTTAAACATGTTGCAGGCATCAATATCCAAATAAGTTAATATTTGCAAAAAATAACACAGTTTACCAGTTCGAACATTAAGTATCTTGTCTTTGCAGTCTATTCAATTGAATATAGGTTGAAAAGGATTTGCAAATCATTGTATTCTGTTTTTTTACTTACCATTTAGAACAGGGGTGCCCATTACGTCGATCGCGAGCTACCAGTCGACCGCGGGGGGTGTGTCAGTCGATCTCCAGCCAGGCTTTTAAAAAAAAATAGACCTAAAAATTAGTGATCATCAATCTTCACCAAGACGTCACTTAAATGACATTCACGGTACCGGAGGGTCTTGTGAGATGACGCTGGCTGCTGCAAGATCATTATTATGAAAATATGAGTGAGAGGAAGGCGAGAAACACTTTTTATTTCAACAGTCTCTCGCGCCGTCCCTTCCGTCAAAACTCTAAAGGCCGACTGCACATTTCCTACTTTCACAATAAAAGCCCTGCTTCATGCTGCCTGCGCTAACTAAATACAGAGTCTCGGAAAACTGGCGTGCACAAGCGATCCCTCAGAAAGCTGGTGTGCACATCACTTGTGCACGTCAGCTTTCCGAGACTCTTATTTTGTTAGCGCAGGCAGCATGAAGCAGGGCTTTTATTGTGAAGATAGGAAATGTGCAGTCGGCCTTTAGAGTTTTGACGGAAGGGACGGCGCGAAAGTCTGTTGAAATAAAAAGTGTTTCTCGCCTTCCTCTCTGTCATTTTTTCATAATAATGAACTGGCAGCAGCCAGCGTCATCTCACAAGACCCTCGGGTGCCGTGAATGTCAATCAAGCAAGCTACGGAATTTGCCGCCAATGTTTTTCTTGTAAAGTATATGGAAGCTGGATGAATTAGATGCCAAAAACCAACCACTTTCATGTGGTATTGTACAGAAAGGACAACTTTTTTTCTCCTCCATTTGAAAATGTGGGCGTTATCATCATTACTGTCTGATTCCAATCAATGCAAGTCATCAGAATCAGGTAATACACCAACTTATATTCTTGTCTTCGTGAAAGAAAGACATCGATATGTGTGACACATGCTTGTATTATCATTAAACACATTTAACTTGTTTACAAAAATGTCTCTTTCATAAATAAATAAATATAAATGATATATATAAATGAGGTAGATCCCCTCGAGTTGGTCAATTGAAAAGTAGCTCGCCTGCAGAAAAAGTGTGGGCACCCCTGATTTAAACTATGTGCTAACTTCACTGGTTTTGGGTTTTGTAATTGCAAACATAACTAGTAAATGATTGTGGGGTATGAGTATTATGAGAAATTCTATATGTGTAGAATTTGCCTAGCCTGGCACTGGTTAGTTCAATTTACTCCACACCTAGGATTATAGGCTCGCTAGTTGCCTGTGTCCCAGCCTGCTCTAGTGTCGCTAGTCAAGTGAGACTCCCACAGTAATTTAGAAAGAGTGATGTCGCCTTCCTGGTTAGTGTGAAGGCCGTCCATCCTCAGCAGAGTAGGTCTGCATCAGAAGGATGGCCAAATATTTATGAAGTTATAACCCTGTTCACGACAAATGTTAGCCAGATTTCTGTGCCCTCCCTACTTTCTACCATCAGCTGTGTGCGAAAGAGCCAGATCACGGACATAAGCGGCCAAAATTAATTTCCTCTGTAGGGTGGATGGATTTACGCTAAAACTCACCACAGCTTTTTTGCTTCAAGAAGAGCCAGTTGACATGGCATCGAGTCCACATGCCATCTCTGATGATGCCTTACGGACATGCTCAGCCTGGATGAAGCCCCATGGTAGACCAAGGACATGCTAGAGCAGTGTTTTTCAACCTTTTTTGAGCCAAGGCACATTTTTTTGCATTAAAAAAATCCAAAGGCACACGACCAGCAGAAATCATTAAAAAACTAAACTCAGTTGACAGTGAAAAGTCGTCACAATTGTTGGATATGACTGTGGAGGTCTTGCTCCTCCGGGTTCTTTGGACCACCAATCGCTGACATCACCGCTCCTTTTCAGAGTTTTAGACAGTTATTTTTTCACAAATGTGCAAAGATCTCGAAGCCGGTCCTGGCACAACCTGCTTTGCTGCAGGTCCGCAGGCCACGCCCCCCCACCCCACAATGACTTTTATTCATCACCACCCATGCATCACTATAGCTCTTGTCTCGATGTAGGTGTACTGACACAACCTGTAACATCACGCCGTGACTTATTTTGAGATTTTTGCTTTTTGCCTGTGTGTAGTGTTTTAGTTCTTGTCTTGCGCTCCTATTTTGGTTGCGTTTTCTCTTTTTTTTTGGTATTTTCCTGTAGCAGTTTCATGTCTTCCTTTGAGCGATATTTCCCAAATCTACTTTGCTTTAGCAATCAAGAATATTTCGGTTGTTTTTATCCTTCTTTGTGCGAACATTGTTGATTGTCATGTCATGTCCCGATGTACATTGCTCCACACACTGTAAGTCTTTGCTGTCGTCCAGCATTCTGTTTTTGTTTATTTTGTAGCCAGTTCAGTATTAGTTTCGTTCTGTATAGCCTTCCCTTAGCGTCAATGCCTTTTCTTTGGGGAACTCACCTTTTTGTTTATTGTTGGTTTAAGCATTAGACACCTTTTTACCTGCACACTGCTCCCCGCTGTTTCTGACATCTACAAAGCAATTAGCTGCCGAGCTCTAGACAGCACCGACTCTCAACAACAACACATAATTTGCAGACTATAATTACAGATTTGCAAAAAATATTTTTAACCCAAATAGGTGAAATTAGATAATCTCCCCACGGTACACCAGACTATCTCACAGCACACAAGTGGTTGAAAAACACTACGCTAGAGGGATTATTACTTTGAACTGGCCCTTTGACTCCTCGGGTGTCTCCCCGTTTGAACTGGACGAGGTGACTATACATTATTATTATATTGGGAAGTCTGAACTTCTGACTGTGACTGCTGCCCCTGCAATCAGGACAAGCGGGAAAATTCTACTGTAGTTTTAATTTTAAAGGCCTACTGAAATGAGATTTTCCTATTTAAACGGGGATAGCAGGTCCATTCTATGTCATACTTGATCATTTCGCGATATTGCCATATTTTTGCTGAAAGGATTTAGTAGAGAACATCGATGATAAAGTTTGCAACTTTTGGTCGCTAATAAAAAAGCCTTGCCTGTACCTGAAGTAGCAGACGATGTGCGCGTGACGTCACGGGTTGTAGAGCTCCTCACATCCTCACATTGTTTAGAATCATAGCCACCAGCAGCAAGTGCAATTCGGACCGAGAAAGCGACGAATTCCCCATTAATTTGAGCTAGGGTGAAAGATTCGTGGATGAGGAAAGTTAGAGTGAAGCACTAAAAAAAAAAAAAAAAAAAAGGGGACGGCTCCAGGCGACGTCAGTATGAGCGATTCAGATGTTATTAGACACATTTAATTGGACAATTCTGGAAAATCTCTTATCTGCTTATTGTGTTAATAGTGTTTAAGTGAGATTATAAAGTCATGCCTGAATGTCTGAGGGCTGCGGTGAACGCCAGTGTCTCTCAGAGAAGCCATTGGAGGAGCCAAGATCACAGCTGCCTTTTTGACAGCTACAGGAGCAGGTTGCATAATCGACTCAAGTCTCCGGTAAGAGCCGACTTAATATCACAATTTTCCCCATCCAAAAACATGCTGGTTGACGTAGAGAAACATGTTCGCTTGACCGCTCTGTGTTAAAGCTTCACAACAAACAAAGACACCGGCTGTGTTTCGGTGCTAAAGGCAGCTGCAAACCACCGCTTTCCACCAACAGCATTCTTCTTTATAGTCTCCATTATTAATTGAACAAATTGCAAAAGATTCTGCAACACAGATGTCCAAAATACTGTATAATTATGCGGTGAAAAGAGACGACTTTTAGCCGTGTGTGGTGCTGGGCTAATATGTCCGCTACAACCCGAGACATCACAAACACGTGTCATCATACGCGTCATCATTCCGCGACGTTTTCAACAAGAAACTCTGCGGTATATTTAAAATTGTAATTTTGTAAACTAAAAAGGCCGTATTGGCATGTGTTGCAATGTTAATATTTCATCATTGATATATAAACTATCAGACTGCGTGGTCAGTAGTAGTGGGTTTCAGTAGGCCTTTAACCACTGATGCATCAACACACATCCGTTTTCTACCGCTTGTCCCTTTTTGAGAGCCACAGGGGGGCTGGAACCTAACCCAAAGGCAGGGTACACCCTGGACAAGTCGCCGGGCCAACACAAACAACATTCACAGTCACATTCACACATTAAGGCTAATTTAGTAAAACACATGTCTGACTAAAGCAGGGATGTCAAAGTCAAGGCCCGCGGGCCAAATCTGGTGTGTGCGAATTAATTATCTATGGCCCCCGGGATGATACTTGATTAGTATTAGAACTGGCCCGCAGGCCACAGCCGCCTGCTGCTGTTTTGCACGCTCCAATACTCCATCAGTCCTGACCCTAGGAATTTTCAAAATGGGGTCATCAAGTCATAAAAACGTTGTAAACGTTTTGAAAACAACTGATGAATGTATGCATTATCCTGTTATATCTCACATTCTATATCATGTTTTGGAAAAAGGTTGCCATAAACATTACTTAATTCATTTTAAAAAGTAATACAAAAGAAAACAAATGTTTATGCATATGTAAAAGTATTCAGTTATAAACATTCATTCACTTTTTTCTTTCCTTCATGGATCTAAACTTTACCGCTGCCTGTATTTTTTTTCGATATTTTTATTGTAATATTTTCAGAAAGTGTTTTATTTTTGGCCAAAGTAAGACAAAGAAAACTATGTGAAGTTGTCTTTATTTTTTCGTTTTAATGCCATGCTTTTAAAGGCCTACTGAAACCCACTACTACCGACCACGCAGTCTGATAGTTTATATATCAATGATGAAATATTAACATTGCAACACATGCCAATACGGCCGGTTTAGTTTACTAAATTACAATTTTAAATTTCCCGCTGAGTTTCTTGTTGAAAACGTCACTGATGACGCGTACGCGTAACGTAACGGACTGTCAGGAAATATTAGCGCAGCACCATTTGCGGCTAGAAGTCGTCTCTTTTCATCGCGCAATTAAACAGTATTATGGGCATCTGTGTTGCTGAGTCTTTTGCAATTTGTTCAATTAATAATGGAGACTATAAAGAAGAATGCTGTTGGTGGAAAGCGGTGGATTGCAGCTGCCTTTAGCACCGAGACACAACCGGTGTTTCTTTGTTTTTAACAAAGAGCGGTCAAGCGAACATGTTTCTCTACGTCAGGGGTCACCAACCTTTTTGAAACCAAGAGCTACTTCTTGGGTACTGATTAATGCAAAGGGCTATCAGTTTGATACACACTTAAATAAATATCCAGAAATAGCCAATTTGCTCATTTTACCTTTAATAAATAAATATATATATATATATATATATATATATATATATATATATATATATATATATATATATATATATATATATATATATATATATATATATATATATATATATATATATATATATACATGGGTATTTCTCGTCATTCCGTCATACAGGTTTTTTCCTTTTACGGAAGGTTTTTAGAGAATACATTTTGAAAAAAACACTTAATTGAATGGTTTAAAAGAGGAGAAAACAGGAAAAAAATTCAAATAAAATTTTGAAACATAGTGTATCTTCAATTTTGACTCTTTAAAATTCAAAATTCAACCGAAAAAAAGAAGAGAAAAACTAGCTAATTCAAATCTTTTCGTAAAAATTTAAAAAATAATTTATGGAACATCATTAGTAATTTTTCCTGATAAAAATTTATTTTAGGAAGGTTAATATCCAATCTGCACTTTGTTAGAATATATAACAAATTGGACCAAGCTATATTTCTAACAAGAACAAATCATTATTTCTTCTAGAGTTTCCATAACAAAAATTTTAAAAGAAATTCAAAAGACTTTGAAATAAGATTTAAATTTGATTGTAAAGATTTTCTAGATTTGCCAGAATATTTTTTTTGAATTTTAATCATAATAAGTTTGAAGAAATATTTCACAAATATTCTTTGTCAAAAAAATTGTCTTTCTGAAAGTTATAAGAAGCAAAGTTTAAAAAAAATGAATTTATTTAAACAAGTCTTTAAAATATTTTCTTGGATTTTCAAATTCTATTTGAGTTTTGTCTCTTAGAATTAAAAATGTCAAGCAAAGCGAGACCAGCTTGCTATTAAATAAATACAATTTTAAATATAGAGGCAGCTCACTGGTAAGTGCTGTTATTTGAGCTATTTTTAGAACAGGCCAGCGGGCTACTCATCTGGTCCTTACGGGCTACCTGGTGCCAAGGGGAACCCCGTTGGTGACCCCTGCTCTACGTCAACCAGCATGTTTTTGGATGGGAAAATTGTGATATACAGTATATCTTACCGGAGACATCATTGGATTATTCGTCCTCTTGCAGCAGCTTTTTAAAAGGCAACTGTGAGCTTGGCTCCTCGGTTTCTCTCTGAGACACTGCATGTTCACCGCAGCCATCCGACCTCGGGGTATGTCTTTACAATCTCACTAAAACACTATTAAAACAATAAGCAGATAAGGGATCTTCCAGAATTATCCTAGTAAATGTGTCTAATTACATCTGAAACGCTCACACTGCTGCCGCCAGGAGCCGTCGCTTTTTAATTTATTTTATTTTATTTTTTTGTAGTCCTTCGCTTTTAATGTCGTCATCCACGAATCCTTCATCCTCGCTCAAATTAATGGGGAAATTGTTGTTTTCTCGGTCCGAATAGCTCTTGCCGCTGGAGGCGCCAATTATAAACAATGTGAGGACGTGAGGAGCCCCTCACCCTTGTGACGTCATCGTCTGCGACTTCCGGTAAAGGCAAGGCTTTTTTATCAGCACCAAAAGTTGCAAACTTTATCGTCGATGTTCTCTACTAAATCATTTCAGCAAAAATATGACAATATCGCGAAATGATCAAGTATGACACATAGAATGGACCTGCTATCCCCATTTAAATAAGAAAATCTCATTTCAGTAGGCCTTTAATAGTCCAGCACGCATGTTCACAGATTTTCCTCCATGCGGCTCCTGAGCTAAAATAAGTTTGACACCCCTGGACTAAAGTGTGTTTGTTTCCTATAGACATCCAGCAGTTGATTGGTCGCTCAGAAGGACATCCCCCGACGCCACTGGACGGAAGATCCACTTTGACGCAGGAGGATCCACAGCCCACCCAACTTAAGGAGGAAAAGAACGAAGGTGGGATCAGTCAGTCAGGAGAAGAGTGTCTTCTTGGGCCGCAGGAGGCTGATCTCACCAAGTTGCCTCTGACTGCTGTCTCTCTGAAGACTGAAGACCATGAAGACAAACCACAAGTTGACCACCTCTTAGCTCCTCTATCAGATAGCGAGGATGTAACATCACACTCTGCTGAGGATGAAGACGTGGACCACACCCAATTACGTTTGAGCAGCGATACAGACGGTGAGGGTGACACCAGGACTCACACTGCAAACCAACACCCTGAATGCCCTGAAAAGAACACGGAAAAAAAAGGTTTTACCTGCTCGTTTGGTGCCAAAAGTGTTTGTAATAAAAAGGATTCTGCTACACACACAGGTAAAAAAACTTCCAGATGCTCCGTTTGCGGCAGTAGTTTTTCTCGAAAGTCCACTTTGACTGTACACATGAGAATGCACACAGGAGAAAAACCTTTTCATTGTTCAGTTTGTGGCGACACATTTTCTCAGAGGAGCTCTTTGACTGGGCACATGAGAGTACACTCAAGCGAGAAACCTTTTAATTGTACAATTTGTGATGAAAAGTTTTCCGAGAGTTCCAGCCTGACATTGCACATGAGAACGCACACAGTAGAAAAACCTTTTAATTGTTCAGTTTGTGGCGACACATTTTCTCAGAGGAGCTCTTTGACTGCGCACGTAAGAGTACACATAAGCGAAAAAACTTTTATTTGTACAATTTGTGGTGATAAATTTTCCCTGAGTTCTAGCCTGATATTACACATGAGAACACACACAGGAGTCAAACCTTATAATTGTTCAGTTTGTGGTGACACGTTTTCTCAGAGGGGCTCTTTGACTGCGCACATGAGAATACACACAAGTGAGAAACCTTTTATTTGTACAATTTGTGGTGTAACATTTTCCCGGAGTTCTAGCCTGACATTACACATGACAATGCACACAGGAGTAAAACCTTATATTTGTTCAGTTTGCGGCTACAAATTCCCTCGGAAGTCCAGCCTGAAGTTACACATGACAGAACATACCGGTAAAAAAACTTTCCTTTGCTCAGTTTGCAACAAACAGTTTTCTCAGAAGTACTCTTTAGCTGTGCACATGAGAAAGCACACAGGAGAGAAACCTTTTACATGTTCAGTTTGTGGCGATAAATTTTCTCGGCGGGACGGAATGAAATTACACATGAGAAAACACAGAATAAAATAATTTTAGTTGTCCAATAAGTGATAAAGGTTATAATGATAAGCAACGTTTGACAGCACACATGTCGACACACTGCGGAGAATAAATGTTTCCCTGTCCAGTTCGTTCTACAAGACTGTCTAGTTGTGGAAGTGGAATGTCCCACGCGAAAAATGGAAGTAGTAATTTTAGTAGTAGTTTATTTTAGATTCCCTCATGAGTTCCGGTTTAGCGTGCCACTAAGAACAGCAGCTATGTTATTTTGAATCAACTCTGAAACAAAAGGAAATGTTGACTTACATGATAAGACAGTCTGAATGGTTGAGGACAACAGGGATACAGTTTTTCCTCAAATCAAAAAGTGTTTGTCATGTAATCTGTCTTTATGATGCACCAACATATACTTCATCAGTTAATAAAATGAGCTGAAAACCACACATCAAGTACATACATTCATGGCTGTCTTGAGTTTCCAATAATTTTTACAACTCTTATTTTTTTGTGATAGTGATTGGAGCACATACTTGTTGGTCACATAAAACATTAATGAAGTTTGGTTCTTCAATGAGTTGATTATGGGTCTACTTAAAATGTGACCACATCTGCTGGATCAAAAGTATAAATACAGCAATGTTAATATTTGGTTACATGTCTTTTGGCAAGTTTCACTGCAGTTAGGCGCTTTTGGTAGCCATCCACAAGCTTTTGGTAAAATTTTTGACTACTCCCCTTGACAAAAGTGGTGCAGTTCAGCTATAATTGTATATTTAATCTGACATGGACAAAGATAAGACCATCTGGAGGAAAGTTCTGTGGTCAGATGAAACAAAAATATGGCCGCTTGGCCACAATACCCAGCAATATGTTTAGAGGAGAAAAGATGAGGCCTTTAACCCCAGGAACACAAGGCCTACCGTCAATCATGGTGGTGGTAGTATCATGCTCTAGGCCTGTTTTGCTGCCAATGGAACTGGTGCTTTACAGAGAGTAAATGGCAAAGTGAAAAAGGAGGCTTTCCTCCAAATTATTCAGAACAACCTAAAATCATCATGTTGGGTCTTGGGCGCTGTTGGGTGACCCCAAACACGACAAAAGTGGTAAAGAAATGGCTAAATCAGGCTAGAATGAAGGTTTTAGAATTGCATTCCCAAAGTCCTGACTAAATGTGTGGACAATGCTGAAGAAACAAGTCCATGTCAAAAAAACAACACATTTAGCTGAATTGCACCAATTGTGTCAAAACAGTGGTCTAAAATTCAACCAGAAGCTTGTGGATGGCTACCAAAAGTGCCTTATTACAGTGAAACTTGCCAAGGGACATGTAACCACATTTCTATATGTATACTTTTGACCCAGCAGATTTGTTCACATTTTCAGTAGACCCAAAATAAATTCTTAAAAGAACCAAATTTCATGATTGTTTTTTTTGACCAAGTACGTGCTCCAATCACTCTATCACAAAAAAATGAGTTGTACAAATGATTGGAAACTCAAGACAGCCGTGACATTATGTCCTTCACAAGTGTATGTAAACTTTTGATCGCAACATACAGTTGTGTTCCAAAGTTTACAAACATACAGTTGTACAAACATAAAGTGGCAAAGGCTAAATGACTCCTGGATCAAAAGTCACTTCATACATGTACTGTTCATTGATGTTATTTTAACAAGATGTGTTCAAAAATATTTTTAAGAATATTTAAGTCTTTGTCATGTCCAAAAAATAACAGTTGGCAATTTCTTTGGTGTTTGTAAGATTGCAAAGGACCGATGATGTGCTAAAACCTCTTTATTGTTTAAAGGGGAACATTATCACCAGACCTATGTAAGCGTCAATATATACCTTGATGTTGCAGAAAAAAGACCATATGTTTTTTTAACTGATTTCCGAACTCTAAAAGAGTGAATTTGGCGATTTAAACACCTTTCAATTGTTCGCTGTCGGAGCGAGGACCTTTCACCCGTGACATTACAACGGGAAGTAATCCGCCATTTTCTCAAACACATTACGCACACAAGTCAAATCAGCTTTTATTTTCCGTTTTTTCGACTGTTTTCCGTACCCTGGAGACATCATGGCTCGTCTGTGTGTTGTCGGAGGGTGTAACAACACGATCAGGGGCGGATTCAAGTTGATTTACGTGGAGTGTGCATCGATTAGCACGTTATGCTAAGCGATGCTAACATGGCAGAAATGGCAAGAATGTGTGGATACACCGCAACACTCAAAGCAGATGCATTTCCAACGATTAAGTCAACGAAATCACAAAAGTGAGTTTTGTTGATGTTATTGACTTATGTGCTAATCAGACATACTTGGTCACGGCATGACTGCCGGCTAATGGATGCTAGCATGCTATTTAGGCTAGCTGTATGTACATTTGTAGCTATATTTTCATCCAGCCTTTCCCTCCACCCACATTTAATGCCAAACAAACTCTTACCAATTGACGGATTAAAGTTGCTCCAGTGTTCAAAAGATGCAATCGTTGGTTAGAAGGCGATCGCCGAATAGCATGCCGTGGTAATCGATGCACACTCCACGTAAGACAACTTGAATCCGTCCCTGATCGTGTTGTTACACCCTCCGACAACACACCGACGAGGCATGATGTCTCCAAGGTGCGGAAAACAGTCGAAAAAACGGAAAATAACAGAGCTGATTTGACTTGTTGCGTGTAATGTGTTTGAGAAAATGGCGGATTGCTTCACGTTTTGACGTCACGGGTGAAAGGTCATCGCTCCGACAGCGAACAAATGAAAAGACGTTTCCATCGCCAAAATCACCCTTTTAGAGTTCGGAAATCGATTAAAAAAACATATGGTCTTTTTTCTGCAACATCAAGGTATATATTGACGCTTACATGGGTCTGTTGATAATGAACCTGTAGGTGAGCACATAGCGATGAACTTGGAGAAGTTCTAGAAACATCCGCATCAGTGTCTCCTATTGATGACAAATAGGCAGCCGCAAAATAAAAATAAAAGTTAATACTTTAATCACAGCGAAACAAAAAACCACCAAGAGAGTGCCATATAGTGGAAGCAGTTCAATGAATTCCAATGATCACATCCATCACTAATGTGTGACCAACAATTGATGCAAACTCGCAAAGAATGAAAATTGGAAACAGCCTTCATTAAAGGGGAACATTATCACCAGACCTATGTAAGCGTCAATATATACCTTGATGTTGCAGAAAAAAGACCTTTTTTTTTTTAACCGATTTCCGAACTCTAAATGGGTGAATTTTGGCGAATTAAACGGCTTTCTATTATTCGCTCTCGGAGCGATGACATCACAACGTGACGTCACCTAGGTAGTCAATCCGCCATTTTCTCAAACAACAAGTCAAATCAGTTCTGTTATTTTCCGTTTTTTCGACTGTTTTCCGTACCTTGGAGACATCATGCCTCGTCGGTGTGTTGTCGGTGGGTGTAACAACACGATCAGGGACGGATTCAAGTTGATTTAATCGATGCTAACATGCTATTTAGGCTAGCTGTATGTACATTTGTAGCTATATTTCCAGCCAGCCTTTCCCTCCACCCACATTTAATGCCAAACAAACACTTACCAATCGACGGATTTAAGTTGCTCTAGTGTCAAAAGATGCGAAAGTCCCTCGTTTGGTCTGCACATTTGACCGGCGATGCTAAGACAGACATGGCACAGAGATGTATGGATATCCTGCGACGCTCAATCGTTGGTTAGAAGGCGATCGCCGAATAGCCTCAATAGCTATTCGCTCAATAGCTTCAGTTTCTTCTTCAATTTTGTTTTCGCTATCTGCCTCCATACTCCAACCATCCGTTTCAATACATGCGTAATCTGTTGAATCGCTTAAGCCGCTGAAATCCGAGTCTGAATCCGAGCTAATGTCGCTATATCTTGCTGTGCTGTCCCCCATGTTTACATCACTAGATGACGTCACAGGAAAATGGACGGTGGATTTACACATAGCGAAAATCGGGCACTTTTCAACCTTTTTTTGGGATATTCCATGATGGGTAAAATTTTGAACAAAACTTCAAAAAATAAAATAAGCCACTGGGAAATGATTTTTATTGGTTTTAACCCTTCTGAAATTGGGATAATGTTCCCCTTTAACACAACTCTTATTTTGACGCATGTTTGTTGATAATGAAGCAAAGCTGCTAAAATTGAGAATACATCAACAGCCAAATTGGTTTAATGAAAAGCTATTGTACAGTCCGAGGTTCACTTGTTCATAGTTTTAAATTAAACCATTTCAATCCTTTAGTCCGTTGATGTGTGTAGTAAGCTGTTGGAGATCTTTTTCCAGTCTGTTGTGGCCAGTGCCCTGTACTTTGCAGTGCTTTGTTGGGGGAGCAGCATCAGCAATAGGGATTTAAACCGGATTGACGAACTGATCCGGAAAGCCGGCCAAACTATTGACACGCAGTTGGAGGAGTTTGTGAAATTGAGGGACAAACCGCTCGCAATCATGGACAATCCTGCCCACCCACTCCACCAGACAATTGAGGGAAAGCGGAGTTCATACTCCAACAGGCTCCTTCAGTTGTGTTTCCACTGTGTTCCATTCAAGAATTCCTCCATTCCGCACTCCATCCAGCTGTATAATCACTCACCATACAGCAATAGATGACATCTGTCTATTACCTGACTGCTTCTATGTTAGATACCTCTTTGTTTATAATGTATCTTTTCTGCTGAATCTGCTCTCTATTTTTTGCTGACCTCTTTTTTTTTTGCTGCAGCTGTCACATATTCTGTAATATTGTACACAGTATTTGGGATTTGTTATATAATTGTATACATTATATAAAAATATAATATATCAGTATATAGTTTATAGCAGGGGTCACCAACGCGATGCCCGTAAGGACCAGATGAGTCGCCCGCTGGCCTGTTCTGAAAATAGCTCAAGTAGCAGCACTTACCAGTGAGCTGCCTCTATTTTTTACATTTTATTTATCTACTAGCCAACTGGTCTCGTTGTGCTTGACTTTTTTAATTCTGAGAGATACAAAACTCAAATAGAATTTGAAAATCCAAGAAAATATTTTTAAAAAGACTTGATCTTCACTTGTTTAAATAAATTCATTTATTTTTTTACTTTGCTTCTTATAACTTTAAGAAAAACAATTTTAGAGAAAAAAATACAACCTTAAAAATTATTTCAGGATTTTTAAACACATATACCTTTTTACCTTTTAAATCCCTTCCTTTTCTTTCCAGACAATTTAGATCAATGTTCAAGTATTTTTTTTATTATTGTAAAGAATAATAAATACATTTTAATTTAATTCTTCGTTTTAGCTTCTGGCTTCACGGTGGCAGAGGGGTTAGTGCATCTGCCTCACAATACGAAGGTCTTGCAGTCCTGGGTTCAAATCCAGGCTCGGGATCTTTCTGTGTGGAGTTTGCATGTTCTCCCCGTGACTGCGTGGGTTCCCTCCGGGTACTCCGGCTTCCTCCCACCTCCAAAGACATGCACCTGGGGATAGGTTGATTGGCAGCACTAAATTGGCCCTAGTGTGTGAATGTGAGTGTGAATGTTGTCTGTCTATCCGTGTTGGCCCTGCGATGAGGTGGCGACCTGTCCAGGGTGTACCCCGCCTTCCGCCCGATTGTAACTGAGATAGGCGCCAGCCCCCCCCCGCAACGCCGAAAGGGAATAAGCGGTAGAAAATGGATGGATGGATGAATTTTAGTTTCTGTTTTTTCGACAAAAAATATTTGTGAAATATTTCTTCAAACTTATTATGATTAAAATTCAAAAAAAAATATTCTGGCAAGTCTAGAAAATCTGTAGAATCAAATTTAAATTTTATTTCAAAGTCTTTTGAATTTCTTTTAAAATTTTTGTTCTGGTAAATCTAGAAGAAATAATGATTTGTCTTTGTTAGAAATATAGCTTGGTCCCATTTGTTATATATTCTAACAAAGTGCAGATTGGATTTTAACCTATTTAAAACATGTCATCAAAATTGTCAAATTAATCTTAATCAGGAAAAATTACTAATGATGTTACATAAATAATTTTTTTAATTTTTTCAAAAAGATTCGAATTAGCTATTTTTTTCTCTTTATTTTTTTCAGTTGAATTTTGAATTTTAAAGAGTTGAAATTGACGATAAACTATGTTTCAAAATTACATTTTCATTTTTTCCGTGTTTTGTCCTCTTTTAAATCGTTCAATTAAGTGTTTTTTTTTTCATCATTTATTCTCTACAAAAAACCTTCCGTAAAAGGAAAAAAAATGTACGCCGAAATGACAGATAGAAATACCCATTTTTTATATATATATATATATATATATATATATATCCATCCATCCATCCATCCATTTTCTACCGCTTATTCCCTTTCAGGGTCGCGGGGGGCGCTGGCGCCTATCTCAGCTACAATCGGGCGGAAGGCGGGGTACACCCTGGACAAGTCGCGACCTCATAGCAGGGCCAACACAAATGGACAGACAACATTCACACTCACATTCACACACTAGGGCCAATTTAGTGTTGCCAATCAACCTATATAGATTTATTTATTAAAGGTAAATTGAGCAAATTGGCTATTTCTGGCAATTTATTTACTTGTAGCCCTTCGCATTAATCAGTACCCAAGAAGTAGCTTTTGGTTTCAAAAAGGTTGGTGACCCCTGGTTTATACTGTATATATAATATGCACTGTCTATATGTTATATTTTATATTGCTACTATGGTACATTTTTTGTCTACTTTATACCTGCATTATCCTTTCCATCCTTTGTAACTGAGCTACTGTGTGGAACACATTTTTCCTTTGTGGTTTAATAAAGTTTGTCTAAGTCTTAAGTTGAAGACATGACAGTTTGCTTGCTGTTGGTAAATTAAGTGTACATTTTGTGGGAAAAAACAAATCGCTGGTCAGTGTTATGCCAATAATATTTGTTTAATAACATTATTGTGTCTGTTGTAATCTAAGTCAGCGTTAAAGATAATGACTGATAAAGTTATATCCGGAACACTGGCACTAAACACAGTCACTAACCAAGCTCGCTGCAGGAACTGGCAACAATTCACAAAATTCAACCAATAGTAATGTTCATCTTACTTATGAAAAGTAATCCCCCCCAGTCCGATATGTGCAAGAATACGGAGCACAATACTCTGCCATGTTCTTCCTTCTTCTTTCTGCTGCTCAAAGAGGAGCAGAATACCGGTTCAAGATGGCGGCTGAATCTCCTGCCACACTGCACCCAATGCAGCATCTATTCATTTATGACAAGGGTGTCCAAAGTGCGGCCCGCAGGTAATTTTTTCAACAGCCCCACGGCACATTTTAGAAATATGATTGAAAAAAATTTTAAAACGTAAAAAGTGATATAAAGGAGCCAACGGGTGAAATGTAACAAGAAAATGTTGCAATGTTTACTCTAATAACACAAAGCTGCCCTGCAGGCTGTTTCTTTCTTTAGAAAATAATAATGAATCAAAATCAATGTCATTATGAATTAATGACCTATTCGAGGCTCCAATTACGTCATTTTTACGTCAATTTTCCACTTTAAGGTATTTTTTTAAGGAAAATGTTGCATATTTTGTGTTTGCCGTATAAAAAACTGAGCAGGTTTTTTTTAAAGAAGGGCCTAAAATGAACAAACAAAAAACATAAACAACAGTAAAACTTATAATTGACAGATGGATCTGAAGTTGATCTCGAGATTATTGTGTTAAAAGTAAACTAAAAAACATGTATAATTTATTTTCTAACACTTTAATGAGTAGGACCCTTTTGGATCCCCAATATTTTAGTGTGATTTGTTTTTTAAATGTCATTGCTCAAAAAAAAATAATTAATTAAAATCAATGGTGTTATGAATTATTGACCTTTTTAATGCTCCAATTATTATATAATCTCAAATATTCCACTTTAAAAAATTATTGGGTGAAAATATTGCATATTTTGTGATTTTTTTTCCATAAAAAAAACAGTTGTTTTTTTGTGACAAAAAGCATACAACTTAAATCTTTGAAATCAATTTATTGACAGATGGACCTAATGTTGATCTAGAGAATTAAAACTTGAATAATAATATAAAAAAA
The DNA here is from genome assembly GCF_033978795.1 of Nerophis ophidion. Classification (NCBI taxonomy): domain Eukaryota; kingdom Metazoa; phylum Chordata; class Actinopteri; order Syngnathiformes; family Syngnathidae; genus Nerophis; species Nerophis ophidion. Next base: position 14,402,681 of record NC_084639.1, read on the forward strand.
ATAATACTGAATAATGACTCATTTTTAATATTTTTTTTACCAAAACCCTTGGGGTCCCTGAGATCAAGCCTGAGTGGAGGCCAAAATGTATATTTTTTATACATATGTTTTATTGTTTTTTAAAATAAAAAATATCAAAATGGCCCCTGGTTGCTTTGATTTTTCAGTGTGCGGCCCTCAGTGGATAAAGTTTGGACACCCCTGATTTATGATATCTATGCATATAACCCTTTATTTTTTTTATTTTTTATTTTTTATTTTTTTTATTGACCAACAAACATACATTTGAAATCCACGGAAAAGTCAATGCATTTTCAACATCAAGGAAATAAAAGCAAATACAGATAGAGTAATAATACTAAAAAATATGAAAAAAAGGGCTGTCTGAATCATTTGAAATGTTTCAACAAGTATATCAGTTGAAGGGCTTTTGTACTTTTAATAATTCTCCAAGATTGTATCCATACTTGCCAACCTTGAGACCTCCGATTTCTTGAGGTGGTCGGGGTGGGCACCTATCAAATACACAGTAATAAAAACACAGTTCTACTAACTGTACTGTGCTTGCTGGTTACTAAAAAAAAAAAAAACACTTACCTTTCACTATTTGAGTAACCTTTGTTCTGCCATTTGCGTATTGGCGAGCGATCTCCGAATCCGGGAACATCCTTCACGGATTTGTTGTAGGAGAACGGGATGTTGCTTCCAGCTATCAGCACAGCCATCTTTGTCTCAGCATAAGATACACCATTGGGTCTCCATTTTGCGAGGTGGGCCATAATACTGGGTTGTGAACGAGGCTGCGCTGCGGACGCTTTGTGCTTCGCTGACTGACCGTTCATGACTGAGTATTTTCGTTCGGCCGCCGTGTTCAATGGTGAAGTCTGTTCTACAAAATTTACAGGCAACATACCCCTTCCCCTTCGAACTCTCATGGATAAACTGAAATTCTTGTTTACAATCGTTCTATAACTTGCAAGCGTATTTCTTCATTTTGCTCGTCTACGGTGTGATATTTTGGGTTGGAGTCAATAACCAGGCGAGGTGATGAAGTTATGTCTCTTTACTGTGGGCTTCAGAACAGACTCCCAAATGCAGGTTCCTCGACTGCACTTAAATGTAGAATATATTTACATTCTATTCTATGTACAGTAGATGGCAGTATTGTCCTGTTTAAGAGGGTCACAACAATGAGTCAGGTCTGGAGCTGGAGGGGGCGTGGCCTCCAGCTCCGCCTGAATTTCGGGAGATTTTCGGGAGAAAATTTGTCCTGGGAGGTTTTCGGGAGAGGTGCCGAATTTCGGGAGTATCCCGGAAAATCTGAGAGGGTTGGCAAGTATGATTGTATCGTTAACCTATATCCCTTCTGCTCTTTGCTGTCACTACATGATTTCTCAAGGGGACGCGATCTGTCCGCACATGCGCAAAATGTCATGCCAGTGATTTTATTTTTTTTCTAACATAACTTTATTTACATTCAAACGTGACATTATAATTCGTAACGAATTAGCGCAATCATTGTGCAAAGATGATTGCATGAATGTATGCAAGAAAAAAATGAGAAGACAAAGAAAGATTATATGAAGTACAAGCCTTTTCATTAAGTCAGTTTCCTAACAAAATCGGAAATAAAAGTTATTTTACCTCTAGTAATTACAGGTTATAATATTTTTATATTTAAAATGGTCAGGCTTGCCACTGACAGTTTGTTTGTGTTTTAGTTTCTCCTCTGTGTGTTTAGTATTTCCTGTCCTTAGTTCCTGTCAGCACTCTTATTTTGGTTCAGCTTCCTGTTTGTCTCTCTGAGTGCTTTCTTTCCCCTCAGCTGAGGCTGATTGGCACATGGCCACACCTGGTGTCAATCAGCCAGTTCCTATTTTACCTGCTTTGTTCCGCCAGTCAGTGCTGGATTATTGATTTGTCGATCACACTTCTTGTCGCTCTTGTGATGTGTTCTCGCTCCTGTCGTGTCGTACCTTGTCGTGTCTTTGCAGCGCAGCGGTAAGCTATATTCGGTTGATGTTTGTAGCTTACTGTTTTTTGTTCCCTGCTTCCAGTTTGTTCTTTCATTTTACAAGTACGACTTCTGTTTCCTGCTAGATATCTGTTAGCTTCCACGCTAGGCCTTTTGTTTGTTATCCCCCCACGTGCGCCCTTTTTTGTTTGAACCCTTTGTTTGTTTTTGGCTTAGTGTTTAATTAAATCATGTTTCCCTGCAAAATGCCTCCCTCCATCTCTGCATCTTGGGGTTGGTCAACAGCAAACTTTGACAAAAATGCCAAAACAAAAACACATTTTCATTTTAAAGAGATCTCTTTTATTTATGTATATATATATATATATATATATATATATATATATATATATATATATATATATAATCAGGTGCCGTTATGAACGGCAACAATATAAACATTAAGAAAAAATACGATGAAAATGTGGAAATAAAAATTATCAAAATGTGGACATAAAAAATTGTTTAACTTTGTCATACTTTCCAGAATATAAATCGCTAAATTCATTCAATTTGTTGTCTGTCTATCTGTGTTGGCCCTGCGATTAGGAAGTGACTTGTCCAGGGTGTACTCCGCCTTCCGCCCGATTATAGCTGAGATAGGCGCCAGCGCCCCCGTTACCCCAAAAGGGAATAAGTTGTAAAAATTGGATGGATGGATAGATCCACTGGAATAATTACGGTGCCTCGCAGGGGACATGGTGAAGAAACGGAGCGGGGGGGGGGTATTCCACCATTTTTAGGCTAAGTGCATTGCGCATGCGCAAACGGATCGGGCAAATCCAGTTACTCGGGCGGTGACACATCGGTTAGCATTTTAGCATTTAGCATTGCTCAAGCTTGCCAGTGTGCTCACTACAAGACACCAAAATGTTGAAAGAGTTGGTGAAAGCGCGACTAATGGTGGCAGCTGATGAAATATTCGCGCTGTTTGAAAGCACGATAACGTCGTACGAGGAGGAACTTTCTCGAACGAGAGAGGAGAAGGAGCGACATCGACAACAACTGGAAGCTGCTCGCAAAACTCAAATTGTGCTACACGTTGAAGGTATTTTTTAACACTTTCATTATCCTCATATTTCATGTTTTATACCACGCAGCTAAATCGGACTCGATCTTTACTGACTCGCTGTGTTTTTGAATTTTTCATGTGTTATTTTAATAAGGAAGCAAGTACACATAACATCCGGTTGGCAGTCATTTTGACTCTTTATTTAATACTGCCTCCTTCTGGCCACATATTGTATTACACATCACATTGCTTTACACATTTTATCATGACGTTTTTTTCCCCCCCAAATTAATCATCCACAAAACAGACGACTCAGGAAAAAATCCCGCTAATGAGAAGAAAAAAATATTAACATAATTTTTGTGAAATGCAGGTAATTCTCGTAAACTTGGTACCCTAGTACAGTGGTTCTCAAATGGGGGTACGTGTACTCCTGGGGGTACTTGAAGGTATGCCAAGGGGTATGTGAGATTTTTTAAAAATATTCTAAAAATAGCAACAATTCAAAAATCTTTAATGAATATATTTATTGAATAATACTTCAACAAAATATGAATATGAAAAGAAATGCAACAACGCAATATTCAGTGTTGACAGCTAGATTTTTTATGGACATGTTCCATAAATATTGATGTTAAAGATTTCTTTTTTTGTGAAGAAATGTTTAGAATTAAGTTCATAAATCCAAATGGATCTCTATTACAATCCCCAAAGAGGGCACTTTAAGTTGATGATTACTTCTATGTGTGGAAATCTTTATTTATTTATTTATTTATTTATTTATTTATTATTTATTTATTTTTCAACAAGTTTTAGTTATTTTTATGTCTTTTTTTTTTCCAAATAGTTCAAGAAAGACCACTACAAATGAGCAATATTTTGCACTGTTATACAATTTAATAAATCAGAAACTGATGACATAGTGCTGTATTTTACTTCTTTATATCTTTTTTTTCAACCAAAAATGCTTTGCTCTGATTAGCGGGTACTTGAATGAAAAATATGTTCACATGTGGTACATCACTGAAAAAAGTTTGAGAACCACTGCACTAGTACGCTCGTCTCTCGTGACGGTGGACCCAGGTTCGAGTCCCAGAGAAAGTGGAAGCAAGTACTCAACCTGAGGGGTGAGGGGTGAGGGGTGAGGGTAACGGAGGCCAAAAATCGATTCACATCTGAATCGTGATTTTTATTAATCACGATTCTAAATCGATTCATGATTTTTTTTAATCAATCCATCCATTTTCTACTGCGTGTCCCTTTTGGGGTCGAGGGGGATGCTGGAGCCTATCTCAACCGCATTCGGGTGGAAGGCGGCGTACACTCTGGACAAGTCTCTACCTCATCGCAGGGCCAACACAGATAGACAGACAACATTCACACTCACATTCACACACTACGGCCAATTTAGTGTTGTCAATAAGGTTTTTTTTTAATTGATTTAAAAAAAAAACTTGTCCAGGGTGTACCCGGCCTTCCGCCCGAATGCAGCTGAAATAGGCTTCAGCGACCCCAAAAGGGACAAGCGTCAGAAAATGGAGATATATATATATATTTTTTTTAAGATACTTTTAGGCAATCTGTATGCAACCAAAGACTTTTTCTAACCTATATTTTTTTTAAGTCTAATTATCAGAATTGGAAATACTTAAGCAATCCTCGAGGGGAAATTAACATTTTCAGCACAATCCCATTCAAGAGGAGACAAACATTACAGGGAGACAGAACAGGATCACTGACGGGTCTGACAACTTCCGGCGCCCCTTACAAAAAAGGTGAGAAACAGGTAAATGTTGGGGAGGGGGTTCAGACTGAGGCCAAGGGGGGGGGGGGGGGGGGAACTCATATCCATAGCACACATAAACATGTGAGTAAGAGGGAAACATCAAGCACCACAAAGGACATTAAAGACATTAAAGGCCTACTGAAACCCACTACTACCGACCACGCAGTCTGATAGTTTATATATCAATGATGAAATATTAACATTGCAACACATGCCAATACGGCCTTTTTAGTTTACTAAATTGCAATTAAAAATTTCCCGCTGAGTTTCTTGTTGAAAACGTCGCGGCATGATGACGCGTGTTTGTGACGTCTCGGGTTGTAGCGGACAAATTAGCCCAGCACCACTTACGGCTAAAAGTCGTCTCTTTTCATCGCATAATTACACAGTAATTTGGACTTCTGTGTTGCTGAATCTTTTGCAATTTGTTCAATTAATAATGGAGACTATAAAGAAGAATGCTGTTGGTGGAAAGCGGTGGTTTGCAGCTGCCTTTAGCACCGAAACACAGCCGGTGTTTCTTTGTTTGTTGTGAAGCTTTAACACAGAGCGGTCAAGCGAACATGTTTCTCGACGACAACCAGCAAGTTTTTGGATGGGAAAATTGTGATATTAAGTCGGCTCTTACCGGCGACTTCAGTTGATTACTGGACCTCCTCCTGCAGCTCAAAAAGGCAGCTGTGATCTTGGCTCTCGGCTTCTCTCAAAGACACTGGCGTTCACCGGAGCCATCCGACTTTTTGGTAGGACTTTACAATCTCACTAAAACACTATTAAAACGATAAGCAGATAAGGGATCTTCCAGAATTATCCTAGTAAAAGTGTCTAATTACATCTGAAACGGTCCCACTGCCGCCGCCTGGAGCCGTCGCCTTTTCTTTTTTTTCTTTTTTCTTTTTTTGCTTCTTTCTAACTTTCCTCATCCACGAATCTTTCATCCTCCCTCAAATTAATTAATGGGGAAATGGTCGCTTTCTCGGTCCAAATAGCTCTTGCTTCTGGAGGCTATGAGTATAAACAATGTGAGGATGTGAGGAGCCCTACAACCTGTGACGTCACGCGCACATCGTCTGCTACTTCCGGTAAAGGCAAGGCTTTTTTATTAGCGACCAAAAGTTGCGAACTTTATCGTCCTTTCAGCAAAAATATGGCAATACCGCGAAATGATCAAGTATGACACATAGAATGGACCTGATATCCCCGTTTAAATAGGAAAATCTCATTTCAGTAGGCCTTTAAAAGAGCAGAGCTGATGCAACCTGTCACTTCTACACACATGCAACAAAACAAAAAAAACATATGCACTGCGGTGTTCCATTCCATCGTCTGCTGGGGTGGGGGAAGCATGCCCAGAGACAGGAGTAGACCCAACAAAGCAACTAAGAGAGCCGACTCCACCCTTGGCCGCCCACCAACTCTTGGGCAGTGTCTAGTCCACATGGATAAGCAAGGATACATTAATTACGATACAATAATTATAACTATTATGCCTACAATGCGAGAATTGGTTTGAATCGAGAATCAATTCCGAATTGAATCGTCACCCCAAGAATCAGATCGAGTAGTTAGGTGCCCAAATATTCACACTCCTAGTGAGGTTTATGTGTACAGCCATAAACCTCACTCCCTGACGATGACAAGAGTTGACAGCTCAGGCTTTTAGCTCGATGCTTAGCACGCTCGACTAACATGTCTAAATGGAAGTATGTTTGTATCCGGCAGATGGCCAGCAGCAGCGTCGTCAAGAAGAACATCCCCCTATGCCACGGGAGGGAAGTTCCAGGTTGAATCAGGAGGATCCACAGCCCCCCCACATTAAAGAGGAAGAGGAGGAACTCTGGATCAGTCAGTCAGAGGAAGAGTGTTTTCTCGGCCCGCAGGAGGCTGATCTCACCAAGTTGCCTCTGACGGGTGTCTCTGTGAAGACTGAAGACCATGAAGACAAACCCCAAGTTGACCACCTCTTAGCTCCTCTATCAGATAGTGAGGACATAACCTCACACTTTGCTGAGGATGAAGACGAGGACAACACCCAAGAACCTTTGAGCAGCGATACAGACTGTGAGGATGGTATGAGGACTCAAACTGACAACAAACACCCCGAATGCTCTGAAAATAAGACGGACAAAAAACGCTTTACCTGCTCGGTTTGTGCCAAAAGCTTTTGCGTCAAAAAGGATTTTGTCCGACACACGAGAACGCACACGGGGGAAAAACCTTTCAGCTGCTCGTTCTGCAGTCAACGGTTCACTCAGAAAGACAATATGATCTCGCACATGAGAACACACACCGGAGAAAAGCCTTTTAGTTGCTCACTTTGCTGCAACAACTTTTCTCAGAGGTCCACGTTGACGGCACACATGAGAACACACACGGGGGAAAAGCCTTTCAGCTGCTCAGTTTGCACCAGCACTTTTTCTCATAAGGGCTCCTTGACCGTGCACATGAGAAAGCACACGGGGGAGAAACCTTTTATTTGTTCAATATGCGGCGATACCTTTTCTCGGAGAGCCAGTATGGAATTGCACATGAGGAAACACACAGGAGAAAAACCTTTCAGTTGTTCGGTTTGCAATAAAAGCTATTACCATAAGAAGAGCTTGAGAGCGCACATGTCAACACACGATGCAGAGTAAATGTTTTCATGTCCGGTTTGTGCTCGAGTGGTTGAGTCGTTAGAGTTTCCCATGTATTCAAAATTAAACGTAAGACTGCCACATGTAATAAACATAAATATATACGGTATATATATTTTTGGGGTATTTTTTAAAGGTTTTGTGAGACAGTAAATAAAACTTCACTTTGCAGGCGATATATGTGCTTCCATCTCCTGTAAACATGTTCCACAGGTGTTTTAAAATTTGAGGTTTGAGCAACAGGCGGCAGTCGCTTTTGAGAAAAGTAAAGTTGTAGGTCAATATTAATTTCCACAGATTGGGGTGGAACAAAAATCTCATGTCAATCAATCAATCAATGTTTATTTATATAGCCCTAAATCACAAGTATCTCAAAGGGCTGCACAAGCCACAACAACATCATCAGTTCAGAGCCCACATAAGGGCAAGGAAAAACTCACAACCCAGTGGGATGTCAATGTGAATGACTATGAGAAACCTTGGAGAGGACCGCAGATGTGGGTAACGCCCCCTCTCTCTAGGGGAGACCAGATGCAGTGGACGTCAAGTGGGTCTAGCATAATACATAATATTGTATAATATTGTGAAAGTCCAGTCCATAGTGGATCTAACATAATAGTGAGAGTCCAGTCCATAGTGGATCTAACATAATAGTGAGAGTCCAGTCCATAGTGGATCTAACATAATATTGTGAGAGTCCAGTCCATAGTGGATCTAACATAAAATAGTGAGAGTCCAGTCCATAGTGGATCTAATATAGTAATGAGAGTCCAGTCCATAGTGGATCTAACATAATAGTGAGAGTCCAGTCCATAGTGGATCGAACATAATATTGTGAAAGTCCAGTCCATAGTGGATCTAACATAATAGTGAGAGTCCAATCCATAGTGGATCTAACATAATATTGTGAAAGTCCAGTCCATAGTGGATCTAACATAATATTGTGAGAGTCCAGTCCATAGTGGATCTGATACAATAGTGAGAGTCCAGTCCATAGTGGATCTAACATAATATTGTGAGAGTCCAGTCCATAGTGGATCCAACATAATTTTGTGAGAGTCCAGTCCAAAGTGGATCTAAAATAATAGTGATAGTCCAGTCCATAGTGGATCTAACATAACATTGTGAGAGTCCAGTCCATAGTGGGTCTAACATAATAGTGAGAGTCCAGTCCATAGTGGATCTAACATAATTTTGTGAGAGTCCAGTCCATAGTGGATGTAACATAATAGTGAGAGTCCAGTCTATAGGGGGGTTGGCAGGAGACCATCCCGAGCGGAGACGGATCAGCAACGCAGAGATGTCTCCAACTGATGCACAGGCGAGCGGTCCATATATTAATTTATTTTAAAGGGGACAGTGCAATTTCATTAAAAAAGACAAAATTAACCAGAAAGCTAGTTTTCATCCGTAGTCCCCTGGCCATGATGTAAAAAAGGCAGTACAATTACAATTTAAAAGAGAGAGAAAAAGAAAAAAAAAAACAAATACAATATGATCACAAAAAAAAAAAACCCAACATAACATTTATATTAGCATTAAAACAGGCTCATCTTTTAGTGCTGGCAGCTGTAGGCTTTGATAAGCCACATTTAAAAAAAATTGTGAAGGCCTTGTACAAACCCCGTTTCCATATGAGTTGGGAAATGTGTTAGATGTAAATATAAACGGAATACAAGGATTTGCAAATCCTTTTCAACCCATATTCAATTGAATGCACAACAAAGACAACATTTTGTTGTTTTTCTATTGTAGCTGATGTTCAAACTCATAAACTTTTTTTTTTTTTTTTGCAAATAATAATCATGGCTGCAACACGTGCCAAAGTAGTTGGGAAGGGGCATGTTCACCACTGTGTTACATCACCTTTTCTTTTAACAACACTCAATAAATGTTTGGGAACTGAGGAAACTCATTTTTGAAGCTTTGAAAGTGGATTTCTTTCCCATTCTTGTTTTATGTAGAGCTTCAGTCGTTCAACAGTCCGGGCTCTCCGCTGTCGTATTTTACGCTTCATATTGCGCCACACATTTTCGATGTGAGGCAGGTCTGGACTCCAGGCGGGCCAGGAAGGTACCCGCACTCTTTTTTTACGAAACCACGCTGTTGTAACACGTGCTGAATGTGGCTTGGCATTGTCTTGCTGAAACAAACCATCTAAGCGCCGTCCATGAAAAAGACGGCACTTAGATGGCAGCATATGTTGTTCCAAAACCTGTATGTACCTTTCAGCATTAATGGTGCCTTCACAGATGTGTAAGTTACCCATGCCTTGGGCACTAATGCACCCCCATACCATCACAGATGCTGGCTTTTCAACTTTGCGTCGATTACAGTCTGGATGTCAAATATTTCCAAAAACCATTTGAAATGTTGACTCGTCAGATCAAAGAAAATTTTTCCACTTTGCATCAGTCCATCTTCGATGATCTTGGGCCCAGAGAAGCCGGCGGTGTTTCTGGATGTTGTTGATAAATGGCTTTCGCTTTGCATAGAAGACCTTTAACTTGCACTTGCAGATGTAGCGACAAACTGTATTTAGTGACAGTGGTTTTCTGAAGTGTTCCTGAGCCCATGTGGTGATATCCTTTAGAGATTGATGTCGGTTTTTGATACAGTGCCGTCTGAGGGATCGAAGGTCACGGTCATTCAATGACGGTTTCCGGCCACGCCGCTTAAGTGGAGTGATTTCTCCAGATTCTCTGAACCTTTTGATGATATTATGGACCGTAGATGTTGAAATCCCAAAATTTCTTGCAATTGCACTTTGAGAAACGTTGTTCTTAAACTGTTTGACTATTTGCTCATGCAGTTGTGGACAAAGGGGTGTACCTCGCCCCAGCCTTTCTTGTGAAAGACTGAGCATTTTTTGGGAAGCTGTTTTTATACCCAATCATGGTACCCACCTGTTCCCAATTAAGCTGCACACCTGTGGGATGTTCCAAATAAGTGTTCTCAACACTTATTTGTAGTGGTTCTCAACCTTTTCACATACCAAAAAAGGTTGGAAAACACTGCACTAGATCAGTGGTTCTCAAATGGGGGTACGCGTACACCTGGGGGTACTTGAAGGTATGCCAAGGGGTACGTGAGATTTTTAAAAAATATTCTTAAAATAGCAACAATTCAAAAATACTTTATAAATATATTTATTGAAGAATACTTCAACAAAATATGAATGTAAGTTCATAAACTGTGAAAAGAAATACAACAATGCAATATTCAGTGTTGACAGCTAGATTTTTTGTGGACATGTTCCATTAATATTGATGTTAAAGATTTTTTTTTTGTGAAGAAATGTTTAGAATGAAGTTGATGAATCCAGATGGATCTCTATTACAATCCCCAAAGAGGGCACTTTAAGTTGATGATTACTTCTATGTGTAGAAATCTTTATTTATAATTGAATCACTTGTTTATTTTTCAACAAGTTTTTAGTTATTTTTATATCTTTTTTTCAAAATAGTTCAAGAAAGACCACAACAAAAGAACAATATTTTGCACTGTTATACAATTTAATGAATCAGAAACTGATGACATAGTGCGGTATTTTACTTCCATATCTCTTTTTTTTTTAACCCAAAATGCGTTGCCCTGATTAGGGGTTACTTGAATTAAAAAAATGTTCACAGGGGATACATCACTGAAAAAAGGTTGAGAACCACTGCTCTAGACAACAGCACATTATTATAAATTTTTTTTTGGGCAAAAAAATATTTTTTGGACCAATTAGGTGAAGTTCGCTATCCTTCTTTGGATAGCGTACATTATCCAAAAGATGGATGTACTTTGTGGAAGCTGTCTTCACTCCAAACGCTTTAAGTTTTTGCTGTCGTCCAGCATTCCGTTTTTGTTTACTTTGTAGCCAGTTCAGTTTTACTTTTGTTTTGCATAGCCATCCCTATGCTTCAGTGCCTTTTCCTAGCGGGACTTGCCTTTTGTTAATTTTTGGTTAAAGCGTTACATACCTTTCATATACCAAAAAAGGTTGAAAAACACTGCACTAGACAACAGCACATTATAATAATTTTTTGCAGAAAATATGTTTTTGGACCTATTAGGTGAAGTTGCATAATTTCCCACGGCACACCAAACAATATCTTATAGCAGTGGTCTCCAACCTTTTTGTAGTTGCGGTCAACGCTTGATAATTTGTCCCGAAGCCCGGCGGGCGGGGGATTTTTTTTTTTTCCTTTGTCATGAAAAAGGGAGGTTTTTGGGTTGGTGCACTAATTGTATGTGGATTTTGTGTTTTTGTATGTTGATTTAATAAATAAATAAAAAATAATAATAATAATAATTAAAAAAAAAATATATATATATATATATATATATATATATATATATATATATATATATATATATACACACCAATCGCCCGGTGGTTGGGGACCACTGTCTTACAGTACACTATTGTGCCGCGGCACAGTGGTTGAAAAACACTGCTGTAAACCAAAGGACTTTGTAGTTAAATTCTGTGTAGGATTAACATGTGCAGCTCTCATCTTGAGCAGTCTTCCATGTCGCCACAGGATGGCAGCAGTGAGATTCATGGGCGCTTCGGCGGTGGTCAAACCTCCATCGACGAAAAACAACTGTGTTTTTTAAGGCAGACGTTAGCGTGTCAGTGTGCTCGCTACAAGACATCAACATGTTGAAAGAGTTGGTGAAAGAGCGACTAATGGCGGCAGCTGATGAAATATTCGCGTTGTTTGAAAGCACGATAACGTCGTACCAGGAGGAACTTTCTCGAACGAGAGAGGAGAAGGAGCGACATCGACAACAACTGGAAGCTGTTCGCAAAACTCAAATTGTTTCACACGTTGAAGGTATTTTTACACTTTTATTATCCTCATACGTCATCCTTTATACGACGTAATATACGAAATTACAGTTTGTCGATATTGAGGCGTCAAATAAATGTGCAGAGGAGGAACTTTAGCTTTCTTTAGACATGCATTGAATTATATTGAAGATATTCCGCCATCTTGATTCTCCCGCGTGACTCTCGCCGAGTCCCGCGATATCATCACACCATCAATGTTACACCCAGAGGCATCTTATAAGTAAATGCAGCATTGGCTGCTGTGGTGCGAGAAATTGGGCCGCCATCTTGAAGTGGTGACGAGGAGCTGGCGTGTAGCCTAAACTGACAGTTGACAGGTAGAAAAGAAAGATGCTAAACTGACTGTTGACAGGTAGAAAAGAAAGATGCTAAACTGACTGTTGACAGGTAGAAAAGAAAGATGCCAGGCTGGTGTTCAGCATTTTCCTGCTCAAATGAGTAGACTGATGAAAATACAAATTGGGGGATTACTATTACTATTCCTATAATCAATCAATGTTTATTTATATAGCCCTAAATCACAAATGTCTCAAAGGACTCCACAAACCACTACGACTACAACATTCTCGGAAGAATCCACTTAAGGGCAAGGAAAACTCACACCCAGTGGGACGTCGGTGACGATGATGACTATGAGAACCTTGGAGAGGACCACAAATGTGGGCCCCTCACCCCCCCAGGGGACCGAAAGCAATGGATGTCGAGCGGGTCTAACATGATAATGTGAAAGTTCAATCCATAGTGGATCCAACACAGCCACGAGAGTTCAGTTCAAAGCGGAGCCAAGACAGCAGCGAGAGTCCCGTCCACAAGAAACCATTCCAAGCGGAGTCGGATCAGCAGCGTAGAGATGCCCCCAACCGATACGCAGGCGAGCGGTCCATTCTGAGTCCCGACGAGCGGTCCATCCTGATTCCCGACTCTGGACAGCCAGTACTTCATCCATGGCCATCGGACCGGACCCCCTCCGCAAGGGAGAGGGGGACAGAGAAGAAAAAGAAAAGAAGAGGCAGATCAACTGGTCTAAAAGGGAGGTCTATTTAAAAGTTAGAGTATACAAATGAGTTTTAAGGTGAGACTTAAAATTTTAATATATGGTGGCATCATGCCTTCAGTGTGCATATTGTAAACAGTGCTCTGCAAACCTATGAAATGTTCTATTTCAGTGGTTCTCAACCTTTTTTCAGTGATGTACCCCCTGAGAACATTTTTTAAATTCAAGTACCCCCTAATTAGAGCAAAGCATTTATGGTTGAAAAAAAGAGATAAAGAAGTAAAATACAGCACTGTGTCATCAGTTTCTGATTTATTAAATTGTATAACAATGCAAAATATTGCTCATTTGTAGTGGTCTTTCTTGAACTATTTGGAAAAAAAGATCTACAATAACTAATAACTTGTTTACAAATAAAAAAGTGATTCAATTATAAATAAATATTTCTACACATAGAAGTAATCATCAACTTAAAGTGCCCTCTTTGGGGATTGTAATAGAGATCCATCTGGATTCATCAACTTAATTCTAAACATTTCTTCACAAAAAAAGAAATCTTTAACATCAATATTTATGAAACATGTCCACAAAAAATCTAGCTGTCAACACTGAATATTGCATTGTTGCATTTCTCTTCACAGTTTATAAACATACATACATATATTTTGAACATACATACATATATTTTGTTGAAGTATTATTTAATAAATATATTTATAAAGTATTTTTGAATTGTTGCTATTTTTAGAATATTTTTAAAAAATCTCACGTACCCCTTATCATACCTTCAAGTACCCCCAGGGGTACGCATACCCCCATTTGAGAACCATTGTTCTATTTTGTCAGAATGCACCAGAATGCTTCATTTGTTTGTGAAAATCACAAATAAATCTTCTGGAGGAGGATGACCCTTCTACATGGGTTTGGTTTACAAACTTTCAGCCCCAACTAAAACAAAACTCACCAGCTGCCACTGATTATGAGGGATTCTCATGTTAGGCAAAGTATAAGAAACTACTTTCTTAACAATATAATTGTAACTAAGGATAAGTCTTCAAGTAACAATATTCAAATACTAACATTGTTGGGTAAGACAGAATTTTGTTTTATTCTGAATCCAGGGAAAAAGATTGGTGGTTTTAGCTGATGTAAAGACTTTCAGGTGTTTATATATGTTTATGTTGAAGTATTTGGCAGACACTTTCATCCAAAGCGACATACATAAAAAATACATAAAAAACAATCACTGTAAACTTTATCATTTAAGGGAAGAATGTAATACAAAATATCAATACAAAGTGTCAACACAGAATAAAGTCTGCTGCTGCAGCAACAGAGATACAGTCCATAGGCCCCTAAGATATATACATATCTAATGTATTCATAAATTGTTAATGTAGGATATACGCATGTATATATAACCTAAGCAATTTAAAAATAGCTGACTATTTTTTTTCCCCCTTCTCTGGGATTATATTCCCAGTTTTGATCTCTGACGTCTGGTCACTTATTGCATGTAAGAATATTCTATTACTGTTAAGCAAACTATGAATAATAAAACATGTGTCCTTTATCATAGTTACACGTATGACAAAAAAACGTGTGAAAATCAGTGGTATTCAGTGTGGTAAGATGAATTAAGTACGCTGACAGTTCATTGCTCCTGTCAAATGAATTGCACTGAGTGGAGCGGATCACCACTCCAAGATGGCGGCCCAGCGTCTCGTCAGCGCCAGTAGGCAGTAGCACTCCATGCTGCGTACTCTTATAAGATATCTATGGTTATAGCAACTTGCATAATGTGATTGTGACCAAAATGATCACAGTTATCATTATTATCGCGGTATTGTTGAATGTGCTCAAAAAGTACTTTTACACACACTGAACAATTTTAAGCAAACTATATTATTTAAATAACTAAGATAAATAGACACACATTACACTATTTTTGACGGAGGAAACATTAAATATTGTTCTGGCGTCATAAGAGCCATATAATTTTTATTTGTGCGTTTAAATATCTTCTTTTTATATCGACCCCTTTGTGTGATCACAGAGCCGCGGGTTGTTAAAGAGGAACATTATCACAATTTCAAAAGGGTTAAAAACAATAAAAATCAGTTCCCAGTGGCTTGTATTTTTTTAATTTTTTTTCAAATTTTTACCGGTCCCCGAATAGCCCTAAAAAAAGCTAAAGTGCTTGATTTTCGCTATTTGCGATGCGACTGGTCATTTCCCTGTGACATCGTACTGTGCTGCCAATGTAAACAAACAACGGCGAATACCACAGCAAGATATAGCGACATTAGCTCGGATTCAGACTCGGATTTCAGCGGTTTAAGCGATTCAACAGATTACGCATGTATTGAAACGGATGGTTGGAGTATGAAAGTAATGAAGAAGAAACTGAAGCTATTGAGCGAATGGCAATTGACGCTATTCATAGCCATAGCATGGCCGAATAGCTGAGTTAGCATCGCCGGTAAAATGTGCGGACCAAACGATCAGGACTTTCGCATCTCTTGACACTGGAGCAACTTAAATCCGTCGATTGGTAAGTGTTTTTTTCTCTTCAAATGTGGGTGGAAGGAAACGTAATATAGTTGCAAATGCATCTGCAGGTTATCTATACATCTCTGTGCCATGTCTGCTTTAGCACCGCCGGTAAATAGCATGTTAGCATCGATTAGCGTAGCATGTTAGCATCGATGGCAGTCATGCCGCGACCAAATATGTCTGATTAGCACATAAGTCAACATCAACAAAACTCACCTTTGTGATTTCGTTGACTTTATCTTTGCAAATGCACCTGCAGGTTATCCATACATCTCTGTGCCATGTCTGTCATCGCCGGTCAAATGTGGAGACACTCCCGCACATTTAATGGGGGTCTGGCGGCAGACACTTTCGCATCTTCGGGCCAGTGGTGCAACTTGAATCCCTCCCTGTTAGTGTTGTTACACCCTCTGACAACACACCGACGAGGCATGATGTCTCCAAGGTTCCAAAAAATAATCAAAAAAATGGAAAATAACAGAGCTGAGATGTTTGTAATGTGTTGAAAATGAAAATGGCGGCTGTATTACCTCGGTGACGTCACGTTCTGACGTCATCACCACATGAGCGATAAACAGAAAGGTGTTTAATTCGCCAAAATTCACCCATTTAGGGTTCGGAAATTGGTTAAAAAAAATATATGGTCTTTTTTCTACACCATTAAGTTATATATTGACGCTTGCATAGGTCTGGTGATAATGTTCCCCTTTAAGTTAAAGTACCATACACTAGGTGTTGCAAAATTATTCTCTGCATTTGACCCATCACCCTTGATCACCGCTCCCAGGGTAGGTGAGGGGAGCAGTGGGTAACAGCGGTGGCCACGCCCGGGGTAATTTTTGGTGATTTAACTCCACACCAACCCTTAACGCTGAGTGCCAAACAGAGAGGTAATGGGTCCCATTTTGATAGTCTTTGGTATGACTCGGCCGGGGTTTGAACTCACAACCTACCGATCTCAGGGAGGGCACTCTAACTACTAGGCCATTGAGTATCCTTATTACTAGAGATGTCCAATTAATATCGGACTGCCGATATTATCGGCCGATAAATGCTTTATATCAGAAAGGATCAGTATCGGTTTCAAAAGGAAAATTCATGACTTTTTAGAACGCCGCTGTACGGAGTGGTACACGGACGTGGGGAGAAGTACAGAGCAGTTGTATTTCCCAGTCATACTTGCCAACCTTCCCGATTTTCCCAGGAGACTCCCGAATTTCACTGCCCCTCCCGAAAATCTCCCGGGGCAACCGTTCTCCCGAACTTCTCCTGATTTCACCCCAGACAAAAATATTGGAGTTCTGCCTTAAAGGCACTGCCCTTGCGTGCCAGCCCAATCACATAATATCTACGGCTTTTACACACACCTAAGTGAATGCAATGCATACTTGGTCAACAGCCATACAGGTCACACTGAGGGTGGCCGTATAAACAACTTTAGTTCACACCGTTACAAATATGCGCCACACTGTAAACCCACACCAAACAAGAATGACAAACACATTTCAGAAGAACATCCGTACCGTAACACAACATAAACACAACAGCACAAATACCCAGAACCCCGTGCAGCACTAACTCTTCCTTGACACTACAATATACACACCCTGCTAGCCTCTACCCCCCGCCCACCTCAATCTCCTCATGCTCTTTCAGGGAGAACATGTCCCAAATTCCAAGCTGCTGTTTTGAGGTATTTAAAAAAAATTAAAAAAAATTACTTTGTGACTTCAATAATAAATATGGCAGTGCCATGTTGCCATTTTTTTTCCCCATAACTTGAGTTGATTTATTTTGGAAAACCTCGTTACATTGTTAATGCATCCAGCGGGGCATCACAACAAAATTAGGCATAATAATGTGTTTATTCCACGACTGTATACGTCATTATCGGTTTGTATCCGAATCGGTAATTAAGAGTTGGAGAATATCGGCAAAAAAGCCATTATCGGACATTTCTACTTATGCAGCTGCTGAAACCGATGCAACGAGTGACCACTCCTAACAAGAACCATGCACATGGCCTTCATCTCATTTATCCAACAGGAGAAGTCCCACTTTCCATGCGCTATCTTTAATGCAGCTGTTGGCCATCCGCTGTGTACACGATTGTGGTCATTTCAGCTTGTTTAGTTACGTAGGAATTACATTTGGATAAGATCGAATAGCTCCTGCTGTGCTAACAAAACGGCGCTAGTAGCTTTTTGTGGATAACTACAATATTCAACTGCTATTTGGTGTTTTTGGTCATGTTTTATAATGTGTTTAAATGACACTTGTGTAGGGCGTGGCAAATGTAAATTTTCAGTCACACTTTTCCAGCAGATATATTTCTCACATTTGGCTCACTTTTCTCACATTTAACTTTATATTAAATGTTGACTTTAATTGTCATATCTAAATGTTCAATCTAAATCAAAATTTTAGATCTAAATGTTTATTCTAAACCTAAATATTCAATCGAAATGTTAAATCTAATTGTTCAATCTAAGTCTAAATGTTTGATCGAAATCTTAAATATATATTTCAATCTAGATTTAAGTGCTAAATGTTTATTCCAAATTTAATGTTAAATCTAAGTCTTAAATCTATTACATCTAATTGTGAGCAATTAATTTTAAATCTAAAAGTGAGCTCTAAATTTTAAATGTAGAATTAATGTATAATGTACAATTTTAAATGTCAAATCTAAATCTAAATGTTCGATCTAAATCTTAAATCTTAAATATATATACCATGCGGTATAGCTCGGATGGTAGAGTGGCCGTGCCAGCAACTTGAGGGTTGCAGGTTCGACTCCCGCTTCCGCCATCCTAGTCACTGCCGTTGTGTCCTTGGGCAAGACACTTTACCCACCTGCTCCCGGTGCCACCCACACTGGTTTGAATGTAACTTAGATATTGGGTTTCACTATGTAAAGCGCTTTGAGTCACTAGAGAAAAGCGCTATATATAAATATAATTCACTATTTAAATCGAGATTTAAGTGCTAAATGTTAATTCCAAATCTAAATGTTATTTCCAAATCTAATTTTTAAATTTAAATGTGAGCACTTAATGTTGAATCTAAATGTGAGCTCTACATGTTAAAGGCCTACTGGAATGAGATTTTCTTATTTAAACGGGGATAGCAATGGTGCGGTCAAGAATCCTGAACACTTCCGTTACGCCGAGGAGACCAAAGTGGCGTGGGAGGAAGGAAAACTGTCGGATGTCATCCGTCTCATACTTGATCATTTCGCGATATTGCCATATTTTTGCTGAAAGGATTTAGTAGAGAACATCCACGATAAAGTTCGCAACTTTTGGTCGCTAATAAAAAAACCTTGCCTTTACCGGAAGTAGCAGACGATGTGCGCGTGACGTCACGGGCTGTAGGGCTCCTCAAATTGTTTATAATCATTGCCTCCAGCAGCAAGAACTATTCAGACCGAGAAAGCGATAATTTCCCCATAAATTTGAGCGAGGATGAAAGATTCGTGGATGAGGAAAGTTAGAGTGAAGAACTAAAAAAAGAAAAAGCGGCGGCAGTGGGAGTGTTTCAGATGTAATTAGACGCATTTACTAGGATAATTCTGGAAAATCCCTTTTCTGCTTATTGTGTTAATAGTATTCTAGTGAGATTATAAAGTCATACCTCAAAGTCAGATGGCTGCGGTGAACCGGGCATGTGATTTTTCCGTCTAAAGTCGGAATTCCGTCTTTTTAAATCTCTGGGGGGAAAAAGGTGTTGACCAATCAACTACGGCGTAATTACGCCGTAGTTGATTGGTGACAAGGAACATATTGACCAAACAGGACATCTGTTATGATTACGTTATTACCGCCATTTTCCAAATGTAAACGATGCCGGTTCTCGAGAGAAAGGACGCTTCACGAGTAAAAGAAATTGATAAACATGTCAAAAATAAGTTCCGATGGGACTGGATGGAAAGGGAAATCACTGATAGTGTTGGGAAGAAGGAAGTTACGACTTTGTTCGGCGATTTTATTCGGAAAATCAATCGTCCCGGAAAAGTTTTGTGCACGTGGTGTCATGATAATATTGACTATGGATCACAAGGTTTCAAGGCTTTGGAAGTACATGCGAAACGCCAAAAACGTATGAAACAACTTGAAGCAAGGAAAACAAACTTTTCACTAGCTGGTACTTTTGGATATCAACCGAAAGTGAGCAAACCAATCCTTTGTTACATCGACAACTGCCGTAGACATCGAGAGGAAAGATCCACCCAAACAAGCCACTTCAGTTGCAGACAGGCTAGTTAATAATCAGGTAAGCTAAAAAATATTTGCTTGCCAAATACGCATGTTTGTTTTAAATGTTAACCAATTATTACTTTGCGAAATATAAATGTTTTTTTCTAAAAAATAAAAAGCCACGTGAAAATATATTATGAAATTACAGAAATTCAAAGAGTCGCATTATTGATTCCAGTTAACAATTTATTTGAAATAAA
Source organism: Nerophis ophidion (assembly GCF_033978795.1). NCBI lineage: Eukaryota > Metazoa > Chordata > Actinopteri > Syngnathiformes > Syngnathidae > Nerophis > Nerophis ophidion. Next base: position 14,422,984 of record NC_084639.1, read on the forward strand.
TTTGCATATAATACTAGAGGCAGAAGTTGGCAGTGAAATCCAAAAAAAGCTACAAAAACAGATACCAAAAGGAAAATGCAGGCTGCTCAGAAATTTGCAAGGAAAGCCCATGTTAGGGCTCTCCGAGCAAGTAAATGTGTGAAGTGAACTGAAGTAATGTGTAAATAAACTGTAGATAATAACACTGATCAATGTGAAACCTGTGGATGTGAAATGAACACAAGATGTAAATATTAGTGACTAAATACTGTTGGGACTGAACCTAATATAGTGATTCAATATGATAATTGGGGTATGTATGTTCTATTAATTATGTTTTCATGTATTTAAACACTAAAATATTTTCTTCAAATGGTGCTGTCTTTGTTAATCTTAGTATGTTAGATTGGTGAAAAACCAGGAGCCCAGGTCCCCCAGATCCCCGGAGATGTTTTCAGTGTTTTTCATTGTGGTCAAATCACATGCCTGTGAACGCCAGTGTCTCTGAGAGAAGCCGAAGAGCCAAAATCACAGCTGCCTTTTTGCCAGCTACAGGAGGAGGTCCCATAATCCACTGAAGTCTCCGGTAAGAGCCGACTTAATATCACAATTTTCCTATCCAAAAACTTGCTGGTTGACGTAGAGCATGGGTGTCAAACTCTCTGGCCCCCATGTAATTTCATTTGGCCCTGGAGGCAATATCAAATTATCATTAGAGCTGGCCCGCAGATATTATACATAGGCGGTGCCGCTGTAACACCGCATTCACCGCTAATGCTCATACTTGCCAACCCTCCCGATTTTCCCGGGAGACTCCCGAAGTTCAGTGCCCCTCCCAAAAATCTCCCTGGGCAACCATTCTCGTGAATATCTCCCAATTTCCACACGGACAACAATATTGGGGGCCGTGCCTTAAAGGCAATGCCTTTAACGTTCTCTACAACCTGTCGTCACGTCCACTTATCCTCCATACAAACGGCGTGCTGGCCAAGCCTCATGATATAAGCAGCTTGTACACACTCATAAGTGAATGCAATGCATACTTTGTCAACAGCTATACAGGTCACACTGAGGGTGGCCATATAAACAACTTTAACACTGTTACAAATATGCACCACACTGTGAACCCACACCAAACAAGAAAGACAAACACATTTCGGGAGAACATCCGCACCGTAACACAACAGAACAAATACCCAGAACCCCTTGCAGCAGTAACTGTTCCGGGACGCTACAATACACGCTACCACCTAAAACAGTGGTCCCCAACCTTTTTTTATCCGCAGACCGGTCAACACTTAATAATTTGTCCCGCGGTCCGGGGTTGGGGGGGGTCCTTTTTTTTTCTTCTTTGTCATGAAAAAGGGACGTTTTGTCATGAAAAAAGGTTTTTGTGGTTGGTGCACTAATTGTAAGTATATATTGTGTTTTTTATTTTGATTTAAAAAAAGAAAAAAAAAAAGTTTTTTTTTATAAAAAAATTCTTCTGCGGCCCGGTACCAATCAGGCCACGGCCCGGTGGTTGGGGACCACTGACCTAAAAGGTTAATTTGTTCAACCTTGGCCCGCAGCTTTTTTCAGTTTTAAATTTTGGCCCTCTCTGTATTTGAGTTTGACACCCCTGACGTAGAGAAACATGTTTGCTTGACCGCTCTGTGTTAAAGCTTCACAACAAACAAAGAAACACCGGCTGTTTTTCGGTGCTAAAGACAGCTGCTATCCACCGCTTTCCACCAACAGCATTATTCTTTATAATCTCCATTATTAATTGAACAAATTACAAAAAATTCAGCAACACAGATGTCCAAATTACTGTGTAATTATGCGATGAAAAGAGACGACTTTTAGCCGTGAGTGGTGCTGGGCTAATATGTCCGCTACAACCCGAGACATCACAAACATACGTCATCATACGCGACGTTTTCAACAAGAAACTCCATAGGAAATTTAAAATTGTAATTTAGTAAACTAAAAAGGCCGTATTGGCACGTGTTGCAATGTTAATATTTCATCATTGATATATAAACTATCAGACTGCGTGGTTGGTAGTAGTGGGTTTCAGTAGGCCTTTAAATGTAAACATTTAAAATTCAAGCAGAAGCTTGTGGATGCTACCAAAAGCACCTTATTGCAGTGAAACTTGCCAAGGGACATGTAAGCAAATATTAACATTGCTGTACGTATACTTTTGACCCAGCAGATGTGGTCACATTTTCAGTAGACCCATAATAAATTCATAAAAGAACCAAACTTCATGAATGTTTTTTGTGACAAACAAGTATGTGCTCCAATCACTCTATCACAAAAAAATAAGTTGTAGATATGATTGGAAACTCAAGACAGCCATGACATTATGTTCTTTACAAGTGGATGTAAACTTTTGACCACGACTGTAAGGCCAGTGATAGACTTGAAAGGATGCGCTGAAGAGATCATGTGTGACCTGGGGACTCCTCGGTGTCTCCCCGGTGGAACTGGAAGAGGTCATCGTAGGCCGGGAAATTTGGGCTTCTTAACTGAGACTGCTGCCCCGGCGGTCCGGACAAGCGGAGGAAAAAGTAGAAACATAACCATGTTAGCCATTTTTGTGTTATTAATATTTCATATTAAGTTAAATTTATTATTTGTTTTTAGATTAATACTTGGGCCTATTGCGCCACTGCACTTTGGTGTTGGTCATTGTGGCGGTGTTTGATGGATACTTGGGCCTAGAGCTGGGCGATAATGGCCTTTTTTTAATATCTCTATGTTTAGTCCATGTCACGATACACAATGTATATCTCGATATTTTGCCTTAGCCTTGAATGAAAACTTGATGCATATAATCACAGCAGTATGATGATTCTATGTGTCTACATTAAAACCTTCTTTTTCATACTGCATTAATATATGCTCATTTTAAACTTTCACGCAGATAAGGAAATCACAACTAAGTCAATTGACCAAAACTGTATTTATTAAACAGTTATTAAGCAATGGCCCAAACATTCATGTCATTTCTAAAACAGAAAGTGCAAGATTCTCAAGAGACATTTTCAAACAAGCTATTAGTGCACTTTTGTGCATGATGTCACTAAGATGACATATCAAAACAACACTGAATTAAAGTGCACTTTTTGTACAGAACACCACTACAATAGTTTAAAACAAATAAAGTGCACTTTTGTGCATGATGTCACACAAGATATTTCAATAAGTGTCAAATAAAAATGAGCTGCATAATAGGACGTTATCTCATTTTTTTGTGGACTTATTTTTCATACGGTGTTGATGTGGAAATAGCTGCTCCGGCATTTTGTTGGTGTGGCACCGAAAGGAGATGTTGACATGCAGAGTTTCAAGCACTCTTCATTCTCCAGCGCAGGGGTCGGCAACCCGCGCCTCTGGAGCCGCATGCGGCTCTTTGGCAACTCTGATACGGCTCAGCTGCACAATCGCCGACCCCCAGGTTGTTGCGGGGAGATTCTGGAATTCAATGCCTCTCCCGGACATCACCCGGAGTCAGCGTTCTCCAATTTTCACTTGGACTACAATATTAAGGGCTTGCCGTGATGACATTACTCTTAACGTCCTCTTGAACGTCATCGCGCCCGCCATTCTCGGAATGCTATATGCGTCCTCTTGAACGTCATCACGCCCGCCATTCATGGAATGCTATTCGCGTGCCGACCGGACACATGCATTTCGCTGCTTTTATCGGTACATGTATGAGATTGCAAGGCATACTGGGTGACACAGAGTACACTGACGGTTGAGGTGGGCGGGGTTTGGTGCTCGCGGGGTGTATAACATAGTCATGGATGCAAAGGACTATGGGTATTTGTTGTGTTGCGTTTATGTTGTGTTACTGTGAGGATTTTCTCCCGAAATGTGTTTGTCATTCTTCTTTTGTGTGGGTTCACAATGTGGCACATATTAGTAGGAGTGTTAAAGTTGTTTATATCACAACCGTCAGTGTACTCTGTGTCACCCAGTATGCCTTCCAGTCGTGTGCGTTTATCTGCGGAAGCCACACACAACATGTTGCTGGACTGGCAAGCAGTTTGTACATGTTGTAGAAGGTGTTTAAGGCAATGGTTTCATAGCATGCTCTTATTCTTGTCATCTGGGTGACCACCAGCAGATATTGGCGAGAATAGTTGCGGATCTCATTGTCTTCCTCATTTTGTGAAATGGGTCGAAATGGCTGTTTGAGTGGTAAAGGTTGCCGACCCCAGCTCTAGCGGGAGACTTTTCAAATGATGCTACAAATTAGCAGCGGTACTACTTTTTGTAGCAATGCTTTTGCCGCATAATTGTTTAACATCTTCCCGCCTGAAGCCAAACCGCCGGTTTCTTGGGAATTAATTATTCCTCCATTTGTTACCAGAGTCGCACCTTCTCTCTCTCGTATTACCACCCGCACCGCAGCGTTAGCCTCACAGCTAACGTTACCATGACGCTAGCTGCCTGCATTGCACACGTGACGTATGTAAGAACGTGCGCTTGTTTTAGGTCTCTGTAAGGAGAAACAAGAAAGAGTGGGAAGAGCCTGTAGTGTAATGCCCGCAGCTAAAAGCAACTGCGTGAGAACGTATACTCCAATATCACGATATAATCATTTTCTATATCGTACAGAGACAAACCCGCGATATATATCGACTATATCGATTTATCGCCCAGCTTACTTGGGCCTACTGTGCTACTGCACTTTGATGTCGGTCATTATAGTTGTGGTAGCCTTTTTTGTGTTATTTGTTTCCCCGGTACTGCATATATTAAGTTAATTTTGTATTTTTTAAAATTACAAATGAATTTACATTTGTGTTATTACAGCACCAGTGAGGAACGCATTTAGGGTGCACAGGTGAAACTGATTGGACAATTGTCGGGTGGAGTGACTTGCGGTGACAACATTTTTTTTACCACTGCTTTCGCAACACTTGAGCTTAGTTTAGTTTACAGCTTTAAATGTAGTTAAAGTTGTTTTCATTTACCTTGGAAAGAAAAGCTTTTTTATTGCAAATAAAGCTATTTTTGGAAAGACTTAAATTGTAGTTTTGAAATGCGTTTGAAACTGCGCCACCTGTCCTGGCTCAGTCCACGGCCTTTGGTTTAGAACCTGGAAAGTTTAGAAAGGCCGATACAATACCCACTGATGCATCAACAAACAGTGAATAGAAAAACAAATACATGTCTGAACTAAAATGTTTGTTTCCTGCAGACGTTCAGCAGGAGGATCCACAGTCCCCCGACTTTAAAGAAAAAGAAGAAAGAGAGGTCTGGATCAGTCAGTCAGGAGAAGACTGTCTTCTCGGGCCGCAGGAGGCTGATCTCACCAAGTTGCCTCTGACTGGTGTCTCTGTGAAGACTGAAGACCATGAAGACAACCCCCAACTTGACAACCTCTTCGCTCCTCTATCAGATAGTGACGACATGACATCACAATCTACTGAGGATGAAGACAAGGACTACACCCAAGAACCTTTGAGCAGCGATACAGACTGTGAAGGTGATGTGAGGACTCACACTGACAACCCACACCCTGAATGCTCCGACGACAAGACAGGTTTTACCTGCTCATTTTGTGCCAAAATGTTTTGTAGTAAAAGGGATTGTGTTCGACACACGGGAACGCACACAGGAGAAAAACCTTTCGGTTGCTCCGTCTGCGGTAAAAAATTCATTCAAAACATAAATCTAGAATCACACATGAGAACGCACACAGGAGAAAAACCTTTCAGTTGCTCAGTCTGCGGCAAAAGCTTCAATCAGAAAGTAAACATGATGACGCACATGAGAACGCACACGGGGGAAAAGCCTTTCAGCTGCTCCGTTTGCTGCAATGCCTTTTCTCAGAGGGCCACGTTGACGGCGCACATGAGAACTCACACGGGAGAAAAACCTTTTCTATGTCCAATTTGCGGTAATACATTTTCTCAGAGGGCCAGTATAAAAAAACACATGACAACAGTCTGTGGTAAAAATTCAGCCAGAGCGAGAATATGACAACACATACAGAAGGGAAACCTTGTAGTTGCTAAGTCTGTGGTAAATTTACGAATCGGTCATCAAGTGGGAGATGTGTGATGTTGGTTGAGGACAGCATGAACGGGGTTTTCCCTCACATCAAAAACTAATGTGTGTTTGTATAAATTCTAATATATTAAACATACAGCAGTATTTGCTATGTTTCATCGCAGAAAGTACATGTATTGTATTAAATTTAACATTTAATACAAAACCCAAAACCAGTGAAGTTGGCACTTTGTGTAATCCGTAAAAAAAAACAGAATACAATGATTTGCAAATTCTTTTCAACTTATATTCAATTGAATAGACTGCAAAGACAAGATACTTAATGTTCAAACTAGGAAACCTAGAATTAGAATTTAATCGCACCAACACGTTGCAAAATAGTTGTCACAGGGGCATTTTTACCACTGTGTTACATGGCCTTATCTTTTAACAACACTCAGTAAACGTTTGGGAACTGAGGAGACACATTTTTGAAGTGGAATTCTTTCCCATTCTTGCTTGATGTACAGTTTAAGTTGTTCAGCAGTCCGGCGTTTCCGTTGTGGCATTTTACGCTTCATATTGCACCACACATTTTCAATGGGAGACAGGTCTGCACTACAGGTAGGCCAGTCTAGTACCCACACTATTTTACTATGAAGCCACGCTGTTATAACACGTGGCTTGGCATTGTCGTGCTGAAATAAGCAGGGGCGTCAATGATAACGTTCCTTGGATAGCGACATATGTTGCTCCAAAACCTGTATGTACCAGTCAGAATTAATAATGCCTTCACAGATGTGTAAGTTACCCATGCCTTGGGCACTAATACACTCACATATCATCACAGATGCTGGCTTTTGAGCTTTGCACCTAGAACAATCCGGATGGTTCTTTTCCTCTTTGTTCCGGGAGACACGACGTCCACACTTTCCAAAAACAATTTGAAATGTGGACTCGTCAGACCACAGAACACTTTTCCTCTTTGCATCAGTCCATCTTAGATGAGCTCAGGCCCAGCAAAGCCGGCGCCATTTCTGGGTGTTGTTGATAAATGGCTTTGGCTTTGCATAGGACTTTAACTTGCTCCTACAGATGTAGCGACAAACTGTAGTTATTGACAGTGATTTTCTGGAGTGTTTCTGAGTCCATGCGGTGATATCCTTTACACACTGATGTTGCTTTTTGATGCAGTACCGCCTGAGGGATCGAATGTCCGTAATATCATCGCTTACATGCACTGATTGCTACAGATTTTCATAACGTTTTGATGATATTATGGACCGTAGATGATGTAAATTGCACTGCAATTAACACTTTTCCACTTTGCATCAGTCCATCTTAGATGAGCTCGGGCCCAGCGAAACCGGCAGCGTTTCAGGGTGTTGTTGATAAATGGCTTTCGCTTTGCATAGTAGAGTTTTAACTTGCACTTACAGATGTAGCGACAAACTGTAGTTACTGACAGATGTTTTCTGAAGTGTTCCTGAGCCCATTTGGTGATAGCCAACTTCACTGGCTTTGGGGTTTTTACATTGAAATGTCTAAATCAACAACATTGTGTCGAAATACTAGAACAATATTAGGAAACATTTTTTCCTTTTCTGATTTATATTACTTATAAACTCACATAACTGTATAGTGACAGTTAGGGTATCACTCCTAGCCTTAAATTAATTTATTACGGTTGTGCACGCATAATCTTTGAAATAAACTTTGCAATTTGGAATGTAATCTCTTCGCAACTATCGAAAAAGAAAAGGGGCAAAGTTAGTGGGACAGGGAAAGTTTTAGCGACACAGTCGCCTCGTCTCTGAAAATGCAAACTGGCCAATCACAGTCCCATCCTGCCAGAAACTTCCCCGCCAAGCAGACTGCCCACCCTTGCCATATACCTGACTGCGCCTCCCTCACCCTAAGACCACTATCAAAAACAAGACTGTCCCAAACCCAGTCCTAAAAACACTGCCGCAAACCAGACTGTCTCCCAGTACCAAAATCATCCATCAACCCCAAATCCTGAGACCACGAACACAAACTGGACGGTACCACCCCTGTGTATTTTTTTTTTTTTAACTCCTACGAACCAGACTCCGCCCCCAATTTGAAGACCATTATCACAAACCAGACTGCCCCATCACAAACCAGACTGTCCTACTCTGTCCCGAAAACATCCCTGCCATCCAATCTGCCCCCAGCTCTAAGGCAACCATCACCAACTAGACTGCCCCTGCCAGTTTTAGGACTATTATCACAAACCAGACTGTCCCACCCCCAGTCCAGAAAATATACCCACCAACTAGACTGCCCCCCAGTTCCAGGACCACTCTCACAAACCAGACTATACCATTCTCTGTGGCAAAAAGATAGCCAAAACACCCCTACCATCTAGTCTGACCCCAGTTCTACGATCACTATCACCAACTAGACGCCCTCCCCCACCACAGTTCTAAGACCACTATCACAAACCAGACTGTCTCACTTCAACCCTGTAAATATACACAGCAATGAGACTGCCCCCCCCCCCCCCCAGTTCTGAGACCATTATCACAAATCACTGTCCCAACCCCAGTCCTCAAAATATACCCACCAACAAGACGACCCCCCAGTTCTAAAACCGCTATGACAAACTATCCCGTGCCAGAAATATTGTTACAAACCAGACATGCCCCCTTGTCAAAAATCAGACTTTCCTACTCTGTCCCAAAACACCTCTGCCAACCAGTCTTCCCCTCTGTTCTAAGACATTTATCACAAACTTCACTGCCCCTGCTAGTTTTAAAACCACTATCACAAACTAGACTGTCCCCCCAGTTCTGAGACCACTATCACAAATCACTGTCCCAACCCCAGTCCTGAAATTATACCCACCAACAAGACGACCCCCCAGTTCTAAGACCGCTATCACAAACTACACTATACTACCCCTGTGCCAAAAATATTGCCACACACCAGACTGCCCCTTTGTCAAAAACTAGACTGTCCTACTTCGTCCCAAAAACATCCCTACCAACCAGTCCGCCCCCTTTTCTAAGACCATTATCACAAACCAGACTGTCCCACCCCCAGTCCTGAAAAGTATACCCACCAACAAGACTACCCCCCAGTACTAAGACCGCTATCACAAGCCAGACTGTACCACCCCGTGCCAAAAATATTGCCACAAACAAACCAGACTGTCCTCTCCCAGTACTGTAAATATACCCAACAACAAGACAACCCCCCAGTTCTGTGCCAACAAACCAAACCGCCCCCTCATCAATAAACATACTCTCTTACTCTCAGTACCAAAAACACTCTTACCAACCAGTATGTCCCCAGTTGTAGGACCACTCACCAACTTGACTGCTCCCCTGATCTGAGACCACTATCACAAAACACCGTCCTACCCCAGTCCTGAAAATATACCCACCAACAAAACTGTGCTAAGAATATTCCCACAAACCAGACTGCACCCTGGTCATAAATCAGACGGTTTTACATCCCTGCCAACCAGTCTGCCACCCCAGTTCTTAGACAATCATCACCAACTTCACTGCCCCTGCTAGTTTTAATACCATTATCACAAACCAGACTGTCCCACCCCCAGGCCCGGAAAGTATACCCACCAACAAGACTACCCCCCAGTTCTAAGACCGCTATAACAAGCCAGACTGTACCACCCTGTGCCAAAAATATTGCCACAAACAACCCAGACTGACCTACTCCCTGTACTGTAAATATACCCACCAACATGACCAGTTCTGTGCCATCAAACGAGACTGCCCCCTCGTCAACAAACATACTCTCCTATTCTCAGTACCAAAAACACTCTTACCAACCAGTATGTCCCCAGTTCTAAGACCACTCACCAACTAGACTGCTCCCCTGTTCTGAGACCACTATCACAAACCACTATCCTGAAAATATACCCACCAACAAGATTGTGCTAAAAATATTCCCACAAATCAGACTGCACCCTGGTCATAAATCAGACGGTTTTACTCCGTCCCAGAATCATCCCTGCCAACCCAGTTTTAGACAACTATCACCAGCTTCACTGCCCCTGCTAGTTTTAAGACCATTATCAAAAAACAGACTGTCCCACCCCCAGTTTTGATAATATTACCACTAAGAAGACTGTCCTCCAGTTCTATGACCACTATCAGAAACCAGAGTATACATCATATGCCAAAAATACCGCAACTAGACTTCCCCTTTCTCAAAAGACATACTAACCTACTCTTGAGTACCAAAAACACTGTTACTAACCAGTCCATCCCCAGTTCTAAGGACACTCACCAACCAGACTATCCCCCATTCCTGAGACCACATCAGGACCAAAAATATTCCCAACAACAAGACGACCCCCCTGTTCTGTGCCAACAAACCAGACTGTCCGCTCTTCAATAATCATACTCTCCTACTCTCAGTACCAAAAACACTCTTACCAACCAGTCTGTCCCCAGTTCTAAGACCACTCACCAACTAGACTCCTCCCCTGTTCTGACACCACTGTCACAAACCACTGTCCTACCCCAGTCCTAAAACTATACCCACCAACAAGACTGTGCTAAAAATATTCCCACAAACCAGACTGCACCCTGGTCAAAATCAGACGGTCTTATTCTGTCCCAAAAACATCCCTGCCAACCAGTCTGCCCCCTAGTTCTTAGACAACTATCACCTACTTCACTGCCACTGCTAGTTTAATAACATTATCACAAACCAGACTGTCCCACCCCCAGTCCTGATATTATCACTAACAAGAATTTCCTACAGTCCTATGACCACTATGAGAAACCAGAGTATTCATCATGTGCCAAAAATACCGCAACTAGACTTCCCCCCCTTGTCAAAAAACATACTCTCCATAAACACCCTTACTAAACAGTCTGTCCCCAGTTCTAAGGCCACTCACCAAATAGACTACCCCCCAGTTCTAAGACCACATCAGGACCAAAAATATTCCCAACAACAAGACAACCTCTCAGTTCTGTGCCAACAAACCAGACTGCGCCCTGGTCACAAATCCGACGGTCCTACTTTGTCCCAAAAACATCCCTGCCAACCAGTCTTCCCCCTAGTTCTTAGACAACTATCACCAACTTCACTGCCTCTGTTAGTTTTAATACCATTATCACAAACCAGACTGTCCCACCCCTGATATTACCACTAACAAGACTGTCCTCCAGTCCTATGACCACTATCAGAAACCAGAGTATACCTCCTGTGCCAAAAATACCGCAACTAGACCTCCCCTTTGTAAAAAAAAAAACATACATCTCCTACTCTGAGTACCAAAAACATCCTTACTAACCAGTCTGTCCCCAGTTCTAAGATCACTCATCAAATAGACTACCCCCCAGTTCTGAGACCACATCAGGACCAAAAATATTCCCAACAACAAGACGACCCCCCAGTCTGTGCCAACAAACCAGACTACCCCCTCGTCAATAAACATACTCTACTACTCAGTACCAAAAACACTCTTACCAACCAGTCTGTCCTCAGTTCTAAGACCACTCAACACCGAGACTGCTTCACTGTACTGAGACCACTATCACAAACCACTGTCCTACCCCCAGTCCTGAAACTATACCCACCAACAAGATTGTGCTAAAAATATTCCCACAAACCAGACTGCACCCTGGTCATAAATCAGACGGTCCTACTCTGTCCCAAAAACATCCCTGCCAACCAGTCTGCCCCCTAGTTCTTAGACAACTATCACCAACTTCACTGCCCCTGCTAGTTTCAATACCATTATCACAAACCACACAGTCCCACCCCTAGTCCTGATATTACCACTAACAAGACTGTCCTCTAGTCCTATGACCACTATGAGAAACCAGAGTTTACCTCCTGTGCCAAAAATACCGCAACTAGACTTCCCCCTTGTCAAAAAACATACTTTCCTGCTCTTGAGTACCAAAAACACAGTTACTAACCAGTCTGTCCCCAGTTCTAAGAACACTCACCAACTAGACTATCCCTCATTCCCGAGACCACATCAGGACCAAAAATACCACAACTAGACCGGAAATATTCCCAACAACAAGACGACCCCCCAGTTCTGTGCCATCAAACGAGACTGCCCCCTCGTCAACATACTCTCCTATTCTCAGTACCAAAAACACTCTTACCAACCAGTCTGTCCCCAGTTCTAAGAACACTCACCAACTAGACTATCCCCCATTCCTGAGACCACATCAGGACCAAAAATATTCCCAACAACAAGACGACCCCCAGTTCTGTGCCAACAAACCAGACTGCCCCCTCGTCAATAATCATACTCTTCTCCTCTCAGTACCAAAAACACTCTTAACCAGTCTCTCCCCATTTCTAAGACCACTTATTAACTAGACTGCTCCCCTGTTCTGAGACCACTATCCTACCCCAGTCCTGAAACTATACCCACCAAGACTGTGCAAAAAATATTCCTACAGACCAGACTGCACCCTGGTCAAAAATCAGACGGTCCTACTCTGTTCCAAAATCATCCCTGCCAACCAGTCTGCCCCCTAGTTCTTAGACAACTATCACCAACTTCACTGCCACTGCTAGTTTTAAGACCATTATTACAAACCAGACTGTCCCACCCCCAGTCCTGATATTACCGCTAACAAGATTGTCCTCCAGTTATGAGACCACTATTAAGTAGTCTGTCCCATGTTCTAAGACCACTCACCTAATAGACAACCCCCCAGTTCTGAGACACATCAGGACCAAACATATCCCCACCAACTAGAGTTCTCCGCAGTTCTAAGACCACTACCACTTTCCCCCAAGTCCAAAGAACACTATCACAAACCAGACTATTCCAACCCCCGTCTTCAGAACACCCTCACCAACTGGCCCCTCCCCCTATTTTCAGATATTGACCTTTGAAGTCTTGGTAAAGAAAAACAGTGTTGAGGATCTCCAAAAGCTTTATTGAGATTTGAAGAAAATGGACTGATTGATTATTGATGCAAACAAATCAATAAATGAAGCGATGACATCACTGTCGCTGTGGGTTGGGCTTTTTGGCGTATTGGATGGCGTCGAGGGCGGCGCCGATGTCGAAGTTTTTGGCCTGAAGGAGGCGTGTCAACCAGCCACTCTCGTCAGTGAAGCCCATGGACAACATCTGGGACAACGACTCCACCAGCCGGGGGTCAGCCTCTGTGCGGGGGCAAAGGTCAAAGGTAAGGCCATGGGTCAAAGAGGAGCTTGGGGAAGGTCGTACCTGGATGCAGGTGAGGGTACAACGCCTCTGAAGGACCCGGCTGAGGAGCCATGGGAGGAGCCTTGTTCACTTTTGGTTCCACTTTGAGGTCCTGGATCCCGGCTTTCAAGGACTGCACTTCTCCACTGGACGGGTCCACCTCTTTGGAGTTCAGGTGAGTCCACTCCTCGTCGGAGTCTTTGCCCACCTGTCCATGCGGAAACATGACGGGCGTCAGAGTCACGTGACCACAACACACTAACAGGAAGTGACCACTCGACAGACCTTTGCCGGCTCGCCGCCGCCGTTTGCACCGCCCGACTCGGCGGCCCCGTCCATCTCCACGTCACCGTCACTCTGAGGGGGCGGGGTTACCTTGGTCTTTTGACCCTGGTGCTCCACATCGATGTCCACTTCGATGCCTGCGAAGAAAACCACGTCACTTCTTTGTTGCAGGAAACCCTTTTTCCCTCCATTCCCACACAGAGGTTACGCTTTTATTTTGAAGGCCATAGAGTTCCAAATATACATACAGTCGCGGTCAAAAGTTTACATACACTTGTGAAGGACGTACAGTCATGGCTGTTTTGAGTTTCCAGTCATTTCTACAACTCTTATTTTTTTGTGTGGTAGCGTGATTGGAGCACATACTTGTTGTTCACATAGAACATTCATGAAGTTTGGTTCTTTTATTAATTTATTATGAGTCTGCTGAAAATGTGACCAACACACAGCAATGTTAATATTTGCTTACATGTCCCTTGGCAAGTTTCACTGCAATAAGGCACTTTTGGTAGCCATCCACAAGCTTGCGGTTGAATTTCTGACCACTCCTCTTGAGAAAATTGGTGAAGTTCAGTAACATTTCGATTGAACGTTTAGGTTTAGATTAAACATTTAGATTTAAGATTTAAAATTGGCTTCAACATTTATGTTTACAATTAACATTTACAGCTCACATTTAGATTCAACATTAAGTGCTCACATTTAGATTTAAAACTTAGATTTGGAAATAACACTTAGAGTCGGAATTATCATTTAGCACTTATATCTAGATTTGAATATATATCTAAGATTTAGATTTAGGATTTAGAGTGAAATTTAGATTTATATTTGAGATTTAAAATTGGATTCTACATATATGTTTACATTTAACATTTAGAGCTCACTTTTAGATTTAACAAAGTGCTCACATTTAGATGTAATATTTAGATTTTTGACTTAGATTTAACATTTAGATTTGGAACATTTAGATATAACATAGATCGAACTTAGCGTATTAGATTGAACAATTAGATTTAACATTTCGAGTGAATATTTAGGTTTGGATTAATTTTAGATTTAAGATTTGAAATTGGCTTCAACATTTGTTTACAATTAACATTTAGAGCTCACATTTAGATTCAACGTTAAGTGCTCACATTTAGATTTAAAACTTACATTTGGAAATAACACTTAGATTCGGAATTATCATTTAGCACTTATATCTAGATTTGAATATATATCTAAAATTTAGATTTAGGATTTAGAGTGAAATTTAGATTTATATTAGATTTAAAATTGGATTCTACATTTATGTTTACATTTAACATTTAGAGCTCACTTTTAGATTTAAAATAAAGTGCTCACATTTATATGTAATATTTAGATTTAAGACTTAGATTTAACATTTACATTTGGATCATTTAGATATAGATCGAATTTATAGACTTGGATTAAAGAATTAGATTTGACATTGAGTGAACATTTAGGTTTAGATTATACATTTTGATGTAAGATTTTAAATTGGATTCAACATTTATTTTTAGATTTAACATTTAGTGCTGACATTTCGATTTAGATTTGGAATAAACATTAAAAAACACTTGATCTAGATTTAAATATATATTTAAGATTTAGAAGGAACATTTAGATTTAGGATTTAAAATTGGATTTAACATTTAGAGCTCACATTTATATTTAACATTTAGAGCTAACATTTAGATTCAACATTAAGTGCTCACATTTAGATTTAAAACTTAGATTTGGAAATAACACTTAGATTCGGAATTATCATTTAGCACTTATATCTAGATTTGAATATATATCTAAGATTTAGATTTAGGATTTAGAGTGAAATTTAGATTTATATTTGAGCTTTAAAATTGGATTCTACATTTATGTTTACATTTAACATTTAGAGCTCACTTTTAGATTTAACAAAGTGCTCACATTTGGATGTAATATTTAGATTTTTGACTTAAATTTAACATTTAGATTTGGAACATTTACATATAACATAGATCGAACTTATAGACTTAGATTGAACAGTTAGATTTAACATTTCATGTGAACATTTAGGTTTAGATTAAACATTTTGATGTAAGATTTTAAATTGGATTCAACATTTATTTTTAGATTTAACATTTACTGCTGACATTTAGATTTGGAATAAACATTAAAAAGCACTTAAATCTATATTTAAATATATATTTAAGATTTAGATCGAATATTGAGACTTAGATTTAAGATTTAGATGGAACATTTTGGATTTAAAATTGGATTCAACATTTAGATTTAAAATTTAGAGCTAACATTTAGATTTAAGACTTTGATTTAGATGGAACATTTAGATTAAGGATTTAAAATGATTTAAATGTGTTTGTTTTCTGACATGGACTTGTTTCTTCAGCATTGTCCACACATTTATGTCAGGACTTTGGGAAGGCCATTCTAAAACCTTAATTCAAGCCTGATTTAGCCATTCCTTTACCACTTTTGAGGTGTGTTTGGGGTCATTGTCCTATTGCAGGGGTGTCAAACTCATTTTAGATCGGGGGCCCACTTGGAGAAAAATCTACTCCCGGACTGGTAAAATCATGGCACGATAACTTAAAAATAAAGATAACTTCAGATTCCTTTAAGAATAGAACAAGCACGTTCTGAAAATGTACAAATCATAATGTTGTTGGGTTGTTTTTTTTTTTACACTTACATGTTGCATGTCTATCTTTGTCGTTATTTATACTTTCTGAATAAATTATGTGATAATGTTCATTAGTCAATTCATCGGTGTTAATTTTCTATCTATCAAGATAAAAAATGTTATCAAAATCAAATTACATAATGTAGTTTGCTCATTTTCCTCCATTGGTGCACTAATATGTGGTTTGTATTTTGTACATATGTAGCATCATCTACAAAGAATTGCTATTGCGGCATCTAGTGGTCACATTTAGAACAGCGGTTTCTTTCATTCAAAAATTACTTTTATACATTTTTATATTAAGCAAACTCATCCCGCGGACAGGCTAAAACCTTTTTTCTGGCCTAATCCGGCCCGCGGGCCGTACGTTTGACACCCCTGTCCTATTTGAACACCCAACTGCGGCCAAGACCCAACCTCCGGGTTGATGATTTTAGGTTGTCCTGGAGAATTTGGAGGTAATCCTTTTTTACTGTCCCATTTTTTCTCTGTAAAGCACCAGTTCCATTGGCAGCAAAACAGGCCCAGAGCATAATACTACCACCGCCATTCTTGACAGTAGGGATGGTGTTCCTGGAATTAAAGGCCTCACCTTAACCTCCTCCAAACATAATGCTGGGTATTGAGGCCAAACCGCTCAATGTTTCTTTCATCTGACATCACACGGACAAAGACAAGACCTTTTGTGGTCGGATGAAATAAAAATTGAGCTGTTAGCTTTTGGGTTATTAGTCAACACTACAAGTCTTTCTGGTTGTATTTCACTGGTGTGCTCTTGAGTTCCACTTTTTTATGGTACTATTTATAAAATGTGCACTTTGAACAACCATCAAGTAAGATAAAAGGACACGGTGGTCCAAACACTTCAGTCTGCTCCGCAAAATAAAATGCTAATTTCAAGAAGCAAAGGTCTAAATACGTCAATAAGTAAGTACATCAACAAATATGCAAATAAACTACCGTATTTTCTGGATTATAAGTCGCTCCGGCCGAAAATGCATAATGAAGGAAAAAAACATACCGGTATATACGTCGCACTGGAGTATAAGTCGCATTTTGGGGGGAAATTTATTTGATAAAACCCAACACCAAGAATAGACATTTGAAGGCAATTTAAAATAAATAAAGAATAGTGAACAACAGGCTGAATAAGTGTACGTTATATGAGGCATAAATAACCAACTGAGAAGGTGCCTGGTATGTTAACGTAACATATTATGGTAAGAGTCATTCAGATAACTATAACATATAGAACATGCTATACCTTTACCAAACAATCCGTCACTCCTAATCGATAAATCCCATGAAATCTTCTTCCTCGATGTCGCTTCTAAACAACTCTGCCAACTCCAAAGGTATGCGCCACTACCTCTTGTCGTTTTCTGCTGCATATTTCACTACGTCCAGCTTGTAATCTGCAGTACATAATTTCCCTTTCGGTGCCATTTTTGTTCAGCCCTTCTCACTTTTTATAAGTTACCGCCAACGATGAAATGATCCACTTTAATAGCTACGGCAGTAGCATATAGCAGTTAGCATTCCATGACCCACAATGCACTTCTACCATGACATTCCCCCGCCGAATTCTTATTGACTAACGTGTGTGTGACGATTGCTGACATTTTCTTCGTCTCTTCCGCAAATGAGATAAATAATATTGATATTTTATGGTAATGTGTTAATAATTTCACACATAACTCTCTCCAGAGTATATGTCGCACCCCCGGCCAAACTATGAAAAAAACTGCGACTTATAGTCCGAAAAATACGGTGATACACAAATGCACAACCAGAAATGTGTAAATATACAAATGACGACATATGCAATTGAGTGAGTATGCAAATAGGTAAGTAAGCAATATGCTATGTAAAAATGCCTACTCACATAAATGTAAACTACGTAAATACTCAAATCACAAATGGGAAATATGCAAGCATCTAGAGGCGTGAATACACAAATACCAGATTTTGTACGCATGTGTAGCATACAGTGGGGCAAAAAAGTATTTAGTCAGCCGCCGATTGTGCAAGTTCTCCCACTTAAAATGATGACAGAGGTCTGTAATTTTCATCATAGGTACACTTCAACTGTGAGAGACAGAATGTGAAAAAAAATCCAGGAATTCACATTGTAAAAATTTTAAAGAATTTATTTGTAAATTATGGTGGAAAATAAGTATTTGGTCAACCATTCAACGCTCTCACTGATGGAAGGAGGTTTTGGCTCCAAATCTCACGATACATGGCCCCATTCATTCTTTCCTTAACACGGATCAATCGTCCTGTCCCCTTAACAGAAAAACAGCCCCAAAGCATGATGTTTCCACCCCCATGCTTCACAGTAGGTATGGTGTTCTTGGGATGCAACTCAGTATTCTTCTTCCTACAAACACGACGAGTTGAGTTTGTACCAAAAAGTTCTATTTTGGTTTCATCTGACCACATGACATTCTCCCAATCCTCTGATGTATCATCCATTATCCGTTTTGGTATGAACTCAACCTGTCTTGTTTGGAGGAAGAAGAATACTGAGTTGCATCCCCTAAACACCATACCTACTGTGAAGCATGGGGGTGGAAACATCATGCTTTGGGGCTGTTTTTCTGCTAAGGGGACAGGACGATTGATCCGTGTTAAGGAAAGAATGAATGGGGCCATGTATCGTGAGATTTGGAGCCAAAACCTATCAGTGAGAGCTTTGAATGGTTGACCAAATACTTATTTTCCACCATAATTTACAAATAAATTATTAAAAATTCCTACAATGTGAATTCCTGGTATTTTTTTCACATTCTGTCTCTCACAGTTGAAGTGTACCTATGATGAAAATGACAGACCTCTGTCATCATTTTAAGTGGGAGAATTTGCTCAATCGGTGGCTGACTAAATACTTCCTAAGTGTGTAAATATGCCGTGTAGTGTGGACGTTTGCCATCTTGTAATCATCGGTTAGCGTGTACACCTGTTTACTCACCCAGTGGGCTCAACATGGCCGCCACGCCCTCGCCCACGTTCTTCAGGTAACTAAGTCCTGCGGAGGGTTCAAAGGTCAAAGTTAAAGCCCAAGCAAGTTGGCGAGCGGCGGCGGTGATGGCGACAGTGACGGGACTGACCGGTATGGGCGCCTTCACCCGTGGAGCCGCATCCGCCGGTGGGGGCGCCGCCGGCAGCGGAACATTTGCGCTGGTTTTTTGTGCAGTGTCTCAGTGATCTCATCCACTTGCCCCGAGGGAACCATGCCTGCCAACGCCAAAAGAACATTCCAGAACTGTACTCAAACACCGTTGCGACACGGCGGCGGACATTGCGACTCACCTGCAGCGGGTGCCAGATGGGCAGCAGGGCGTGCTCGGTGTGCGTGCCCCGCACCTGGCAGGCGGAGCAAAGGTCGTAGTCGGTGCAGACGGTGCACTTGAAGCGGACGCCCACCACGGGGCCGTTGCAGCCGTCGCACGTCACGTCGGGGTGCAGGGGGCCGTGGGGGGGCGGGGCTCCAGGGGCGGGGGGAGGGGGAGCGGACGGGGGGAAGGCGTGAAGAGGGAAGTCTCGGCGATGTTCCTTCTTCTCTGTTAAGACAGGCAAAGACTAAGTGCTCCTAAACACACACTTCTACTTCAATAAGTGCACTCAGCTGTGTCCACTGCGTACTTAGGGTGCCAATTTCAACAATCTTGTGCCGTCCCAAATCTATGACTGTCGTAAGTTACGCACTAACAGGAGATGACCTTTGGGTGTGGTGAGTGTAATGATAAAAGTGACCAGTAGATGGCAGTACATTAGATGTGTTTGCTGGGTCTTCTAATGCAGCCAATATTTGCAAACAAAAACAATTTTCATCCATTTTCTACCGCTTATTCCCTTTTGGGGTTGCGGGGGGCGCTGGCGCCTATCTCAGCTACAATCGGACGGAAGGCGGGGTACACCCTGGACAAGTCGCCACCTCATCGCAGGGCCAACACAGATAGACAGACAACATTCACACTGACATTCACACACTAGAGCCAATTTAGTGTTGCCAATCAACCTATCCCCAGGTGCATGTCTTTGGAACAAAAACATGGATTTCAAATAAAATCATTATTTTTTTTATTTTATTTTATTTTTTAATCTTTTTGGTTACGACTGAACATTATGTTACAAGCCTTTTCATTGGTCGACCTAGACCGTATGAACGCGACCGCTGACCACTACTGCTCTCAACACATATGGAGGGGAAATTCCCAACAACTAGGTTGGACAAAAACAGGCCAACAAAATAAAAAGCAAAAACTTGTTTTTGTTTGTTTCAAATCAATTTTTGTTTAAATAACTTTTATTTTCTAAACCGTTATTTTGCATTGAAAATATATATTTTTTTTTTTAATCCATTTTCTCTGAGGGCCCCCTTAAATTAAGATGCTGCATCTCAAGGGGCGATCCTGAATAAGTTAAATTGAACTTAAATGTTTATACACTTTCTTTCCAAATCCAATACTTTTGTTTATACTTTCTTTCAAAGCCATTATTTATGTTCACAAATATTTCATTTGTAAATCCATTATTTTGGGTTGCAACTCTTTTTCTTTTTTCATTCCAAATACGTTACCTGTTTTTACACTTTTTTTTCCAAAGCCATTATTTTAGAATTGTTTTCAAATCCATTGTGTTTGTTTACAAATCGTTTTCTTTCCAAATTCATTACTTTTATATACAAATTTTTTTCTAATTAATTATTTTTGTTCACAAATCTGTTTCCCCCCTAAATCCAATAGAATTGTTTTTACCTCTTTTTTCAAATCCTATAATTGTGTTTACACTTTTTTTTTTCAAATCCAACGCTTTTGTTTACACTTTTTTTTTCAAATCCATCCATTTCTGCCACTTGTCCCTTATGGGGTCGCGGAGAGTGCTGGAGCCTATCGCCACTGCATTTGGGCGGAAGGCGGGGTACACCCTGGACAAGTTTCCACCTCATCACAGGGCCAACACAGACAGACAACATTCACACACTAGGGCCAATTTAGTGTTGCCAATCAACCTATCCCCAGGTGCATGTTTTTTTTTTCAAATCAATTGTTTATATTGTACTTTTTTTTTTTTCAAATCTATTGTTTACAATTAGTTTTTGGTTAGCAATTTTCCAAATACATATTTTTACATTCTTTTGTAGTTACAAATCTGTTTTTATATCTTATTTTGTTGAATTTTTTTTTTCAAATACATATACATTTGGTTGTTTTCTGTTACAAGTCCACTTTTTGTTTAGTTGCTTGAAAAGACATTTATTTCCATCCATTTTCTACCGCTTGTGCTGGGGGGTGCTGGAGCCTATCTCAACTACAATTGGACGGAAGGCGGGGTACACCCTGGACAAGTCTCAAACTCATCGCAGGGCCAACACAGATAGACACTAGGACCATTTAGTGTTGCCAATCAACCTATCCCCAGGTGCGTGTCTTTTTTCAAATCCATTATTTTTATTGTACTTTTTTCTTTTCAAATCTATTATCGCTTACATTTTGTTTTTCATACGTATTTATACTTATATTCAATTTTTTGGGTTAGCAATTATCAAATACGTAATTTTTTTTACATTCTTTTTCAAATACATTTTTATTGTTTACATTTTTTTACTCCGAATCCATTATTTCCGTTGTCATTTTTTTTTCAAATGCATTATTTTTGTTTACGAATCTGTTTTTATATCTTATTTTGTCGACATTTTTTTTTCAAATACATGTCTATTTGGGTTGTTTTCGGTTACAAATCCACTTATTGTTTAGTTGCTTTAAAAAGGCATTTATATGCATCCATCCATTTTCCTACCGCTTGTCCCTTTTGGGGGGTGCTGGAGCCTATCTCAGCTACAATCAGGCGGAAGGTGATGTACACCCTGGACAAGTCTCCAAATTGCCAATCAACCTATCCCCAGGTGCATGTCTTTTTTTCAAATCCATTATTTTTATTGTACTTTTTCTTTTCAAATCTATTATCGTTTACAATTTGTTTTTCAAACATATTTATATTCCATTATTTTGATTAGTAATTTTCCAAATACATAATTTTGTTTACATTATTTTTTAAATACATTATTATTGTTTACATTTTTTTACTCCAAATCCATTATTTCCGATATCTTTTTTTTTTTTTTTCAAATGCATTATTTTTGTACACAAACCGTTTTAACTATTTTTGGTAACAAATCTGTTTTTCTATCTTATTTTGTTGACTTTTTTTTTTCAAAATACATAAATATTTTTGGTTGTTTTCTGTTACAAATCTACTTATTGTTTAGTTGCTTAAAAAGGCATTCATTTCCATCCTCTAGTCCCTTTTCAGGGGTGCTGGAGCTCAGCTACAATCGGGAGGAAGCCTGTAGGGATTTTTAATGTCCAGCAGATGTCAGTATTTAGTGACAATATCAATAGTTTTGCTATGTGTCAAAACGCTTCATGACGCCTCATCACTACTGCACACTCACCCTTTGGGGCGTGGCGAGCACAACATCCGGGTACTGGTGACACACTTCTTTGAGCGCTCTTAAAGGCCTACTGAAACCCACTACTACCCACCACGCAGTCTGATAGTTTATATATCAATGATGAAATATTAACATCGCAACACATGCCAATATGGCGTTTTTAGTTTACTAAATTGCAAT
The DNA here is from genome assembly GCF_033978795.1 of Nerophis ophidion. Lineage (NCBI taxonomy): Eukaryota > Metazoa > Chordata > Actinopteri > Syngnathiformes > Syngnathidae > Nerophis > Nerophis ophidion. Next base: position 14,445,754 of record NC_084639.1, read on the forward strand.
TTTTAATGGAGATTAATAATGGAGAAGTCAAAGTAGAAAGATAGAGGTGGGAAGCTTTTAGCCTTTAGCCACACAAACACAGCCGGTGTTTCCACCTGCTCCCAGTGCCACCCACACTGGTTTAAATGTAACTTAGATATTGGGTTTCACTATGTAAAGCGCTTTGAGTCACTAGAGAAAAGTGCTATATAAATATAATTCACTTCCTTGTTTAAAATTCCCGAAGGTGAAGCTTTACTATGGAACAGAGCGGTCAAGCGAACATGGATCCCGACCACATGTCAACAGGCAGGTCTCGGCTTGAAAATTGTGGTAATAAATCGTCTCTTACCGTAGTTATGAGCGGAGCTCACGTCCTCCTGCAGCTGCGGACTATTACCTCCTCCCACCGTAGACATTAGCAGTCACCACACCCGTGGCCACACCCCTCCGACTTTCAGGTACTATATAATCTCACTAAAACACTAGTAACACAATAGGCAGATAAGGGATTTTCCAGAATGATTCTAGTAAATGTGTCTACTAACATCTGAATCGCTCTCACTGCCCCCGCCTTTTTTTTTTCTAGTCCTTCACTCTAAGTATCTTCATTCACGAATCTTTCACCCTCGCTCAAAATAATGGGGAAATTGTCGCTTTCTCGGTCCGAATCGCTCTAGCTGCTAGTGGCTATGATTGTAAACAATGTGAGGATGTGAGGAGCTCCAAAACCCGTGACGTCACGCGCACATCGTCTGCTACTTCCGGTACAGGCAAGGCTTTTTTACTAGCGACCAAAAGTTGCGAACTTTATCATCGATGTTCTCTACTAAATCCTATCAGCAAAAATAAGGCAATATTGCGAGTATGACACATAGAATGGACCTGCTATCCCCGTTAAAAAAGAAAATCTCATTCGAAACACAATTGAACTTAAAAAAGTGGTCTTCTAAGACGGTACCTTTGATGTAAACACGGAACGTGTCGTCCTTCATGCAGGCCAGGCCCATCATCAGCTCATCATCCGAGGAGAACGCCACCAGGTCTCCCTCCTCATCTGTAACCAATCAAGCACGTGGGTGGTCACCAACATGTCGCTCACACAAGCCTCGGCCAAGTGTCTGACCTCGGCAGAACGTGTAAACCAGAGGTGTCCAAAGTGCGGCCCGGGGGCCATTTGCGGCCCTAAGCACATTCTAAAAATACGATTAAAAAAATAAAAAACTGAAAATGTGGTATAACAGAGTAAACAGGTGAAATCTGACAAGAAAATGTTGACATGTTTACTCTAATAACACAAAGCTGCCATGCAGACTGTTCATTTCTTTAAAAAAAAAAATTCCACTTTGAGATATTTTTGTGGGAAAATGTTGCATATTTTGTGTTTGCCATATAAAAAACAAAGTTGTTGTTTTTTCTAAAGAAGGGCCTAATAAGAACAAACAACAATAAAAGTCATAATTGACAGATGGATCTGAAGTTGATCTCAAGACGATTGTGTTTAAAGTAAACAGTAAAAAAAAAAAAAAAGTTTTTTTATTTTTAATGAGTAGGACCCTTTTGGGTCCCCGATAATTTTAGTGCAATTTTTTTTGTGTCATTGCTAAAAAAATAATAAATTGAAATCAATGGTGTTATGTGTTGACATTTTTACGGCTCCAATTATTCTATAATCTCAAATATTCCACTTTAAAATTCTATTGGGGGAAAGTATTGCATATTGTGTTTTTTTTTTTTGCATGACAAAACAGGGTTTTCTTTGACAAAAAGGGCATGCAACTTAAATCTTTAAAAACGTTTTATTGACGGATAGACCTAATGTTGAGCCAGAGATTTAAACCTTGAATAACAGTAATACAAAATAATGACACATTTTAAATATTTTTTTTTCCAAAATCCTTTGGGGTCCCTGAGTGGAGGCCTAAATGTATATTTTTACACATAGCGTTTTTCCTTGAATTGCCGCAAGGCATTGTCACGCCAAATTTCTTCCCCCCAACAAAAACCTTCCCCTCCCATTTACTTCCGGGGTCATGATTAATACCGAGGTTTTGTTAACGCTATATTATAAAAATATAACGCTATATTATAAAAATACAGACGTTTTGTTAACGCTATATTATAAAAAATAAAAAACAATTTAAAAAAGAATTTAAAAACACAAGTTATGGGATGACACATTTACTTCCAGGGTCACGTTTCCTCCTAGGTCATCCCATAGCTTGTGTTTGTAGATTGTTTTTTTAAATTTGTTTTATTTTTTATAATATAGCGTTAACAAAATGTCTGTAGTTTTATAATATACCGTTATATTCTTATAATAAAGAGTTAACAAAACGTCTGTATTAATCATGACCCCGGAAGTAAATGGGGGGGGAGGTTTTTGTAGGGGGGAAGAAATTTGGCGTGACAGCATATAGTATGTGCCTGCCTTGAATTACTGCCGGGTCGAACTCGCTTCCCAAAATAATTAGCGCATGCTTAGTATTACCGCCTGGTCAAACTCCTGACGTCACGAGTGACGCTTCCCCTGTCATCATTTTCAAAATGGAGGCTGATTTCAATACCGGTAATTTGAAATTGCATGAAGGGAAGAAGATTAAGAGCTATTCAGTAGGATTTAAGGTCCAAGCTTACATCACACTCAAATTTTTACTGCATGCCTTTGGTAAGTGTTGTAAGCATTTCACCAATCTTGCGCACTTTGCAAATTATACGTCATTTCCATTGTGCGCAGGAAATTTGCATAACGCATGACGAGATTTAAGACGAGATTTTGTGGTTGGTTTAGTCAGTAACACTACATTATTATATTTTATAAATAGTAAACCAAGTTGTGGTAGTAGTTTAGTCGTGGATGTACGCTGTCTAGTGGTTAGGGTTGGGGTTGGACTGATTTGAGGGCAATAATACTCAGTTATATTGTCCTGACTACAAATGAATAGATTTACATAAGTATTTAATAAGTTATTTTGACACCAAAAACATGTATTTGCGCCCATTGATTTGCAAAATGTGCACCACACATTATTCAAATATATAGCTGGAAGCAATTTGCAAAAAGATTGCACATTATACAAATTTGCAATAGTTCACATTGGTATTGTGCCTACAACAGTGTTACCGCCTGGTCAAACTCGTGACGTCACGAGTGACACTTCCTCTGTCATCATTTTCAAAATAGAGGAGGCTGATTTCAATACCGGTAATTTGAAATCGCATAAAGGGAAGAAGATTAAGTGCTACTCAGTAGGATTTAAGGTCCAAGCTTACATCACACTCAAATTTTTACTGCATGCCTTTGGTAAGTGCATACTTGCCAACCCTCCCGGATTTTGCGGGAGACTCACGAAATTCAGCGCCTCTCCCGAAAACTTCCCAGGACAAATTTTCTGCCGAAAATCTCCCGAAATTCAGACGGAACTGGAGGCCACGCCCACTCCAGCTCCATGAGAACCTGACTCAATGTTGTGACCCTCTTAAACAGGACAATACTGCCATCTATTGTACATAGAATAGAATGTCTGTTCTGAAGCCCACAGTAAAGAGACGTAACTTCATCACGTCGCCTGGTTATTGACTCCACCGTCGACGAGCAAAATGAAGAAATATGCCTTCAAGTTCCAGAACGATTGGAAACAAGAATTTCAGTTTATCCAGGAGAGTTCAAAGGGGAAGAGGTATGTTGCCTGTAAATTTTGTAGAACAGACTTCGCCATTGAACACGGCGGCCTAAAGAATATTCAGCCATGAACGGTCAGTCAGCGAAGCACAAAGCGTCCGCAGCGCAGCATCGTTCACAACCCAGTATTATTGCCCACCTCGCAAAATGAAGACCCGATGGTGTATCTTATGCTGAGACAAAGATGGCTATGCTGATAGCTGGAAGCAACATCCCGTCCTCATTTGCGGATGTTTACAACAAATCCGTGAAGGATATGTTCCGGGATTCGGAGATCGCTCGCCAATACGCAAATGGCAGAACAAAGGTTACTCAAATAGTGAAAGGTAAGTGTTGTTGTTTTTTTTGTAACCAGCAAGCACAGTACAGTTAGTAGAACAACTGTGTTTTATTACTGTGTATTTGATTGGGTGCCGTCTGAAATTCAACTATTTTTCTTTTATTTATATATATATAATACAATAAATATATATAGCTAGAAGTCACTTAAAGTCAAATATTTCACACACACACACACACACACACACACACACACACACATATATATATATATATATATATATATATATATATATATATATATGAAATACTCGAGTTAGTGAATTATACACCACCCATCTTAACCACGCCTCCGCCACACCCCCTACCCCTCACCTCCCGAAATCTGCAGTCTCAAGGTTGGCAAGTATGGGTAAGTGCCGGAGTGAGAAGAGGTTTTAAAATAATTAGCGCATGCTTACTTTTACCGCATGCCTTTGGTAAGCACAGGAGTGAGAAGAGATTTTAAATTAATTAGCGCCCCGGCAACAATTCAAGGAAATACGGTATATTGTATTGGTTTTTGAAATAAAAACGTATCAAAATGGCCCCCGCTTGCTTTGATTTTTCAGTGTGCGGCCCTCAATGGACAACGTTTGGACATGTAGACTGACCTCGGTAGAACATGTTGAAGGCGGTGTTCTTCAGGTTGGAGAACACCTCGCCAGTTTTCCCGCTGAGATAGTCGAAGCTGCAGGACACGTCCTGGTCCACCGCGAACCTGCGGATCTCCCTCACCGTCTCCTCTTTGCCCAGCAGGTAGGCTTTCACCGTCACCGACATCTTGCTTCTTCTAGAATCTTCCACGCTGTTAACTGGAATGTCTCGCCGTCTTGTTTCCACTCGCAACTAAAACTTCTGACTTTGTGACGCAGCCTTTAAAGCCCACTTGAATTTTACTTCCGTGATGGGCATCACCGTGGAGAGTAAATATTTGCACGGCACTTGAATGGCTGAAATGTTAAGCCCCGCCCAGACGGACCAATGAAATGCTGAGCCATGACTAAGCGTTTTCCAATCCGGTTTTTCCGGGATCACGTGATTCAAGTTAAATGAAGGCATTAAATAATTTCATAACATTCCCAAATAATCCATTTTGTTGAATGTAGTCTTTGGTTATTAAAGAAGTGAATATAAAGTGTTTCCACGCTTGAATATCACTATTTTAGTCTGTTATGCAACGTTGCATAAGTAATTACGTATTGCCTTCTAGAACATTCTGGTAAGACCATGAAACAAGACATTCAAGTCCGCCCGGAGTCTCCCCAGTCAGGTGACGATGAGTCTTTGATTGTTTTTTCTTTGCTGCCGATGACTCATCACTCATGTGAGCCTTCCCCACGGTGACGTCTTTAAGCGTGGTTTGTTTTGGTTTTTTTAGCCGAGATGTCCTCGTTTTGAATAAGACAAGATGGTGACTTGAAAGAGACAGATCAGACTTGAGTAATGAAATGTTTATTTATATTTCTGCACATTGAACGCCACAATATGACCAGATACGCATGGGGGCTGTACTGGCGGGGAGTGATGAGGCGTTTGGGGCAGAGGTGGGTAGAGTAGCCAGAAATTGTACTCAAGTAAGAGTACTGCTACTTTAGAGATTTATTACTCAAGTAAAAGTAAGGAGTAGTCACCCAAATATTTACTTGAGTAAAAGTAAAAAGTATGTTGTGAAAAAACTACTCAAGTACTGAGTAACTGATGAGTAACCTGATTACGGCAACAAATAATGCAAAAAAAACATAAAAATAGAAATGATCAAATTCAGAGCCAGGAATATCTCTTAAGCAACTAAAACAATAATATATATTAAGTAATAGTACATTAAAATAAAATTTAAAAAAATGGCACATTGAGACACAATAACTTAACAGCACCGTAGGCTCAGTAGGCATTCATTGATTTGATTGATTGATTAATTGATTGATTAAAACTTGTATTGGTAGATTGTACAGTACAGTACATATTCCGTACAATTGACCACTAAATGGTAACACCCCAAAAAGTTTTTCAACGTTTATCAATTACTTAGTAAATGACCAAGTCGAGGTGATCTACCTCATATATACATATACATACACACACATATCATTTATACACACACATATCATACACACACACACACATATACACACATATATATATATATATATATATATATATGTATATATATATATATATATATATATATATGCATGTTTAACACATAGATTCCTATCTTTCATGAAGACAAGAATATAAATTGGTGTATTACCTGATCGTGATGACTTGCATTGATTGGAATCAGACGTCCACGATTTCAAATGGAGGAGAAAAAAAGTTCCTCTTTTCTGTCTATTACCACATGAAAGTCGTTGGTTTTTGGCATCTTATTTGTCCGGCTTCCATATTTGTTTTTATACACTTTACAAGAACTACATTGGCGGCAAACACCATAGTTTGCTAGCTTGTTTGCACTGGCTTTCGGAGACTCTTATTTTGTTAACGCAGGCGCGATGGAGCGGCGTTTTTATTGTGAAGACAGGAACTCTGCGATCAGTCTTTAGGCTTTTGACGGGAAGTACGGTTGAAATAAAAAGTGTCTTTTTTCCTTTACACTTTTGATTGATTGATTGAAACTTGTATTATTAGATTGCACAGTACAGTACATATTCCGTACAATTGACCACTAAATGGTAACACCCAAATAAGTGGGTGTCTGCCACACCGGAGTCGGTTTGGAGGGACTGGAGGAGATGCGGATGAGGGGACAGGACTGCAGAGTTTGGAGGGACTGGAGGAGGTGCGGATGAGGGGACAGGGCTGCGGAGCTAGCACTGAGCGCTGGGACGGAGAGGCTTCGCGGTGTCTTGGCTGGGTGAGCAGGTGTCGGACACCTCAGTCACCTTGGACGTATCCTCGCTCATCCATGCGGACTGGACACAGGCCGAAAATGGAGTCGGCTGTCTTGGTTGCTTTGTTGGGTCTACTCCTGTCTCTGGCCATGCTCCCTCCACCCCAGCGGACGATGGCGTGGAACACCCCAGAGGCCACCACAGTGGATATGTTTCTTTTACTTTTTATTCATAGCTGTATGTAGAAGTGTCTGGTTGTATCTGCTGCTTTAATGTCTTTAATGTCCTCTGTGTTCTTTGATGTTTCCCTCTTACACACATGGAAGAGGGATGTGTACCATGGCTATGAGTTGTTGTTTTTTCCCTTGGCCTCAGTCTGCACCTCCTCTCCAGGGCCCAGACTAAGACCGATTTTTTTTTATTTTGTTTTAATCTTCTATTCCCCCTCCTTGTTTACCTGTATCTCATCTTTTTTGTAAGGTGCGCTGGAAGCCGGCAGACCCGTCAGCGATCCTGTTCTGTCTCCCTGTAATGTTTGTCTAAACTTGAATGGGATTGTGCTGAAAATTTCAATTTTCCTGAAGGAACTCTCCTGACGGAATAAATAAAGTACTATCTAATCTAATCTAAGTTTGACAACATGTTTAAATTGGGTTTTACGTATCACGGTCATGTGACCGCCTGGCTCTGTTTGATTGGTCCAATGTCACCAGTGACTGCGTGTGATTGGTGAAACGCAGGCATGCGTAGATTCTACTTTAAAGCTCTGTCATAACCAAAACAAACATTAATAGATCGATAAAAAAAGTAGCGAGTTTAATGTAGATAAATGGAACGGAGTAAAAGTAGCGTTTCTTCTCTATAAATATACTCAAGTAAAAGTATGTTGCATAAAAACTACTCGTAGAAGTACAATTCATCCCAAAAGTTACTCAAGTAAATGTAACGGAGTAAATGTAGCGCGTTACTACCCACCTCTGGTTTGGGGAAAGTGGGACATGTCAGTGCGAAGGGTGTGTCACGTGACGTTACTGGAAAAGTACCAAGTACTACCGTAATCACTAACATTACAGTAGCGTAGTAGGTCTAAGTATTTATAAAATCCAAAACCATGAATTGATTAACGTGGACCCCGACTTAAACAAGTTGAAAAACTTATTCGGGTGTTACCATTTATTTAGTGGTCAATTGCACGGAATATTGTGCAATCTACTAATAAAAGTATCAACAAATCTAGTCGTGAAATTTCCTCGCTCCTAAAAAATCCAAAGTCAACTGTCGGCTTTGTTATAAGAAAATGTAAGAGTTTGGGAACAACAGCAACTCAGCCACCAATTGGTAGGCCACAGAGAGGGGTCAGTTTATGCTGAAGCACGTAGTGCAAAGACTTTCTGCACAGTCCGTTGCTACAGAGCTCCAAACCTCATGTGACTTTCCAATTACAGTAAGCAGAGAGCTTCATGGAATGGGCTTCCACGGCCGATCAGCTGCATGTAAGCCATACATCACCAAGTCCAATGCAAAGTGTCGGATGCAGTGGTGTAAAACACGTCACTACTGGACTCTAGAGTAGTGGAGACGCGTTCTCTGGAGTGATGAATCACGCTTTTACATCTGGCAATCTGAAGGACTAGTCTGGGTTTGGAGGTTGCCAGGAGAACGGTACATTTTGGACTGCATAGTGCCAAATGTGAAATTTGGTGGAGGAGGAATTATGGTGTGGGGTTGTTTTTCAAGAGTTGGTCATAGCCCCTTAGTTCCAATGAAAGGAAAATTGAATGCTCCAGGATACTGACGCGGATAGATATCTTTTTATATCCTAGTCATATTTTAAAACAGCTAAGTGTTGGGCGTACGTAGACCTTGAAGCTTGGAATGTAACTAGCAACAATAACACCCGTCTTATCTCAAATGTCCCAGGCTGAGAAGGAGAATAGGTATAGGAATTCGCTCTGGAGGAGGAGTGGGGGATGAAGAGGAGGGGGGCGAGTGAGAGAGGGTAAAAGGCGAAACTTTGATAGTATAGGGAGATCAATTTGGGCAAGGCGATTGAAAGGTTGTTGTATATAGAGTGGTCTCCCAAAGCTTTGGTAATAAAGTATCAAAATAAGCAACTCTGCCTGGGATTCATTTATAACCAGCTTTTGTGTCATCGAACCAACCTGGGAGGTGACCAGCAGGACACCGGGTCCAATGCAAAAATACCAGAACATTTTGGACAATTCCGTTCTCCCAACTTTGTGGGAACAATTTGGAGCAGGCCCCTTCCTCTTCCAACATGACTGTGCACCAGTACACAAAGCAAGGTCTATAAAGACATGGATGACAGAGTCTGGTGTGGATGAACTTGACTGGCCTGACCTGAACCCGATAAAACACCTTTGGGGTGAATTAGAATGGAGACTAAGAGCCAGGCCTAGGACTGGCCTGACCTGAACCCGATAAAACACCTTTGGAGTGAATTAGAATGGAGACTAAGAGCCAGGCCTTCTCTACCAACATCAGTGTGTGACCTCACCAAAGCACTTTTGGAAGAATGGTGGAAAATTCCTATAAACACTCTGCAACCTTGTGGACAGCCTTCCCAGAAGAGTTGAAGCTGTAATAGCTGCAAAAGGTGGACCAACATCATATTGAACCTTATGGGTTAGGAATGAGATGGCACTTCAAGTTCATATGTGAGCCAAGGCAGGTGGCCAAATACTTTTGGCAATTTAGTGTATTATGTCTATACAGTTTTACAAACAAAAACAAGAAAAAGGTAAGAGAAAAAGAAACGGAAGAAGAAGAAAAATATAAAGAGAAACCAAAGAAAGAAATGACCATTTAGACAAGAGGAAAGGAAAAGTGTATTCTCTGTGAAAAAAAACACAAAGACAAAAAGGCCAGGACTCTTTCTTCCTTTTCTTGGGATTTTCACGTTAACTACCTGTCAACTTGTTTATTTCACGGACACAGACACGTAGGACGACTTATTGTGCAAATCAGCATATTACAGCGGTCAGCAAACATCAATAAATCAAAGTTTTAAAATGATTGCAACTCAGCTCAACTTTCTCCTCTTGCCACACCAAATGCAGGTATGAACACCCTTTCTATATAGTGCCTGCCTCTTATGTCGTGTGACGCATACTTCAGTTATGTGAAAACACGCTCACAAACACACCGTGTGACACACACTCCTGGCTCCTACATACAACACCCAAAACCAGTGAAGTTAGCACGTTGTGTAAATGGTAAATGCGAATAGCAAGACCCACTTGGTGGCTGAGTTGCTGTTGTTCCCAAACTTTTCAATTTTCTTATGATAAAGCTGACAGTTGATTTAGGAATATTTAAGAGCGAGGAAATTTCACGACTGGATTTGTTGCACAGGTGGCATCCTACGACAGTTCCACGCTGGAAAATACTGAGCTCCTGAGAGCGGCCCATTCTTTTACAAATGTTTGTAGAAACAGTTTCCATGCCTAAGTGCTTGATTTTATACACCTGTAACCGGGCCAAGTGATTAGGACACCTGATTTTAATCATTTGGACGGGTGGCTAAATACACCTATGTTGCCATCCAAGCAACGTTATCATGGACGCCCCTGCTTATTTCAGCAAGACAATGCAAAAACCACGTGTTACAACAGCGTGGCTTTATAGTTAAATAGTGCGGGTACTAGACTGGCCTGCCTGAGAATGTGTTGTGTAGAGATGCGCGGTTTGCGGTCTCATCTGCGGATAAACCGCGGGTCGGGCGGTTGACATGAAGAAAAAATAGATTCTAATTAGATTCGGGCGGGTGGCGGTTGAATCATCTGGACATCTTAGATATACGTGGTTCTGGGATCGGTATCCTTTGCCATTCAAAGAGCCATTTAAGACCCGTGTCATAAAGCGAAGAAGTCAATGGAGATGCTATTATTCTCTTGAACGACTGCCGGCAGTCACCCAGATATTAAATATTAGTGCGTGCTACGAAGCCGTTGATTTTGTCGCCTACTACAACATGTACGATCTACTTGTCAGTCCAGCATCATGTTGTGTGTGGCTTCCGCAGCAACACGCACACGACTGCAAGGTATACTGGGTGACACAGAGTACACTAATGGTTGTGATATAAACAATTTTAACACTCTTAGTAATATGCGCAACGTTTTGAAGCCACACCAATTAAGAACGACAAACACATTTCGGGAGAACAACCTCACAGTATCACAACATAAACGCAGCACAACAAATACCCATTATCCTTTGTATTCATGACACTTCCTGACTATTTTATACACCCCAAACCCTACTACCATGGGCGGGGTTGGGGGCGCAGGGGTGTAAAATATATTCAGGAATTGTCATGAATACAAAGGATTATGGGTATTTGTTGTGTTGCCTTTATGTTGTGTAACTGTGAGGATGTTCTCCCGAAATGTGTTTGTCAATCCTGTATTGTGTGGCTTCACAGCGTGGCGCATATTAGTAAGTGTTAAAGTTGTTTATATCAAACCCATCTTTGTACTCTGTGTCACTCGGTATGCCTTTCAATCTCATACGTGTGATTGCGGAAGCTACACAACATGTTGCTGGACCAAAAATCGGTTCGTACATGTTGATGAAAGTGTCAAAGGCAATGGCTCCACAGAACGCCCATATTCCTGCCATCATGATGAAAGCTATAGAAATGTCGCGAGAACGTTAGCGGCTCCAGTTGACTTCATTACTCCGTGAAACAGGTTTAAATAGCTCTGTGAGTGGTAAAGGTGGCCAACCTCTGATGTAATTCAGCGGGCGGTTGGCGGGCGGGTACGGTCATGATAAAATGATGGTTCGGGTGGACGGCGGGTGGATGACAATTTTGGTGACGCGGATGATATAATTACCTATCCGCGCATCTTTAGTGTGGTGCATTATAAAGCCAAACATACCACAACAGACAGACCCCGGACTGTTGAACAACTTAAGCTGTACATCAGGCAAGAATGGGAAAGAATTCCGCCTGAAAAGCTCCAAAAATCGGTCTCCTCAGTTCCCAAACGTTTACTGAGTGTTGTTAAAAGGAAAGGCCATGTAACACAATGGTACAATTCCCCTGGGACAACTTTTTTGCAATGTGTAGCTGCCATTAAATTCTAAGTTCATGATTATTTGCAAAAAAACATTAAGTTTCTCAGTGTGAACATTAAATATATTGTCTTTGTAGTCTATTTATTTGAGTACAAGTTGAAAAGGATTTGCAAATTATTGTAATCTGTTTTTATTTAGGAATTAACATGCCAACTTCACTGGTTTGGGTTTTGTAATTTAGCATCAGGTGGCAAGTCACATCTCTTGACGACCGCAAAAGATACATCTTTCAATAAAGTGACTTCACAGGCAATTAATTCATAAATCATCGTAATAGTAAACATAGTTGGAATAAATTCAACATCCTTAAAGGGGAACTGTACTTTTTTTTTGAAACTTTAGCCTATCATTCACAATCTTTAAATATATCAGGAACACGTTTTCCTTTTTTTTCTGCATTCTAAATATGATAAATATGGTTTTATATAGGTGCTGGGAGTGTAGATTTCATTCAATTTCACACCTACTAAATCACAAAAGTCAGTCTTGTAAAGTTTTTCGCAACCCTGACTCATCTTGCCTATAAGCAAGTCCACATGTGCCCACCGTCCACAGCCCCTTCCCCGGTTGGGGGGTTTAGAACCCTCCTACCCCTTCCTGAAGCCCCGCCCCAGCAAGTAATATTTACGTACTTTGCTCATTTTAAGCATACGGCGCTGTGGAGAGGCGGAGCCGACGGGCCGGTGGCCCTGCTCAAGATGGCGGCAAGGAGGCAGAGAATGCGGGGAATCGGAAAGGCGGGGCGTGCCGGGAGCGGGGCGTGGCTCACACATCGGCTCACAATCTACATTTCTCCTCTGGCTGTATAAAAGGGGAGAAGGAGGAGGGATCATGGCAGAAGGAGGAGAACCAGCAGCAGAAGCAGACGAGCGAAAACGACCGAGAACGAGCCGAACACAGCGACGAAGACGAGGCCAACTGAAGGCGAGAGAGGAACAGCTGAAAAGCAATCCGACCAAAAGACAAAGCTTGATTTATTGAAAGAATAAACGAGAGTCAAACCTGCTGAGCAACGTCCTTCCTGAATGGTCCATGGGACCCGCACGACGACGGCAAGAGTCTGTCACAGGCGCATATTAAATTAGCATACACATCACAATGTTCGCTTTACCCTTCATGAGAGAGATAAAAGATTCAGACAAATGATGATTTGGAACCTTACATTTTTGAGGCTGAATACAAGGACAATGATCTACAAGTCTTAGACGCTTTAGTGAAACACTTAGCATTGTGTAGCAGTATTGCTAACTGCGAAACAGAATATACAAAATATGAAAAAAAAACGATCACTTGCTGTACAATGTCTGCTCTCACCGGGATGTTTATAGCTTCCAATTGAGATGAAGAATTAATCATAATCCTCATGCAGGGTGAAAAAAAAAAAGAAGTGCCGCAAACTAGCATCTTTTCATGTCTTTCTTGCCATCTCTGAATCATAGTTGAATGTCAAAGTCGACCAACTTCTCGGTTTATGACCACAACATTTTACTGAACAGGTAAGAAGCACTCCTCTCTGAGCTGCTACCTTACCGTGGTAGAGGAGTTTGCGTGTCCCAATGATCCTAGGAGCTATGTTGTCTGGGGGCTTTCATGCCCCCTGGTAGGGTCCCCCAAGACAAACAGGTCCTAGGTGAGTGATCAGACAAAGAGCAGCTCAAAGACTTCTATGGAATTACAACAAAATGAACTCAGATTTCCCTCGCCCGGACGCGGGACACCGGGGCCCCGCTCTGGAGCTTGGCCCGGAGTTGGGGCACAATGGCGAGCGCCTGGTGGCCGGGCCTGTTCCCATGGGGCCCGGCCGGGCACAGCCCAAAGAGGCAACGTGGGTCATCCCTCCAATGGGCTCACCACTCATAGGAGGGGCCATAGAGGTCGGGTGCATTGTGAGCTGGGTGACAGCCGAAGGCAGGGCACTTGGCGGTCCGATCCTCGGCTACAGAAGCTAGCTCTTGGGACGTGGAACGTCACCTCACTGGGGGGGAAGGAGCCTGAGCTAGTCCGCGAGGTAGAGAAGTTCCGGCTGGATATAGTCGGACTCACCTCGACGCACAGCAAGGGCTCTGGAACCAGCTCTCTCGAGAGGGACTGGACCCTCTTCCACTCTGGCGTTGCCGGCAGTGAGAGGCCCCCCGGCTCAAAGCCTGCACGTTTGAGTTCAACCCAGTGGACGAGAGGGTAGCTTCCCTTCGCCTTCGGGTGGGGGGACGGGTCCTGACTGTTGTTTGTGCTTACGCACCAAACAGCAGTTCAGAATACCCACCCTTTTTGGGTACACTCGAGGGAGTACTGGAAAGTGCTCCCCCGGGTGATTCCCTTGTCCTACTGGGGGACTTCAACGCTCATGTTGGCAACGACAGTGAAACCTGGAGAGGCGTGATTGGGAAGAATGGTCGCCCGGATCCAAACCCGAGTGGTGTTTTGTTATTGGACTTTTGTGCTCGTCACGGATTGTCCATAACAAACACCATGTTCAAACATAAGGGTGTCCATATGTGCACTTGGCACCAGGACACCCTAGGCCGCAGTTCCATGATCGACTTTGTAGTTGTGTCATCGGATTTGCGGCCTTATGTTTTGGACACTCAGGTGAAGAGAGGGGCGGAGCTTTCTACCGATCACCACCTGGTGGTGAGTTGGCTGCGATGGTGGGGGAGGATGCCGGACAGACCTGGCAGGCCCAAACGCATTCTGAGGGTCTGCTGGGAACGTCTGGCAGAGTCTCCTGTCAGAGAGAGTTTCAATTCCCACCTCCGGGAGAACTTTGAACATGTCACGAGGGAGGTGCGGGACATTGAGTCCGAGTAGACCATGTTCCGAACCTCTATTGTCGAGGCAGCTGATTGGAGCTGTGGCCGCAAGGTTGTTGGTGCCTGTCGTGGCGGTAATCCCAGAACCCGTTGGTGGACACCAGCAGTGAGGGATGCCGTCAAGCTGAAGAAGGAGTCCTATCGGGTTCTTTTGGCTCATAGGACTCCAGAGGCAGTGGATGGGTACCGACGGACCAAGCGGTGTGCAGCTTTAGCGGTCGCGGAGGCAAAAACTCGGACATGGGAAGAGTTCGGGGAAGCCATGGAAAACGACTTCTGGACGGCTTCGAAGCGATTCTGGACCACCATACGCCGCCTCAGGAAGGGGAAGCAGTGCACTATCAACACCGTGTATGCTGCGGATGGTGTTCTGCTGACTTCGACTGCGGATGTTGTGGATCGGTGGAGGGAGTACTTCGAAGACCTCCTCAATCCCACCAACACGTCTTCCTTTGAGGAAGCGGTGCCTGGGGAATCTGTGGTGGACTCTCCTATTTCTGGGGCTGAGGTCGCTGAGGTAGTTAAAAAGCTCCTCGGCGGCAAGGCCCCGGAGGTGGATGAGATCCGCCCGGAGTTCCTTAAGGCTCTGGATGCTGTGGGGCTGTCTTGGTTGACAAGACTCTGCAGCGTCGCGTGGACATCGGGGGCGGTACCTCTGGATTGGCAGACCGGGGTGGTGGTCCCTCTCTTTAAGAAGGGGGACCGGAGGGTGTGTTCCAACTATCGTGGGATCACACTCCTCAGCCTTCCCGGTAAAGTTTATTCAGGTGTACTGGAGAGGAGGCTTCGCCGGACAGTCGAACCTCGGATTCAGGAGGAACAGTGTGGTTTTCGTCCTGGTCGTGGAACTGTGGACCAGCTCTATACTCACGGCAGGGTTTTTGAGGGTGCATGGGAGTTTGCCCAACCAGTCTACATGTGCTTTGTGGACTTGGAGAAGGCATTCGACCGTGTCCCTCGGGAAGTCCTGTGGGGAGTGCTCAGAGAGTATGGGGTACCGGACTGTCTTATTGTGGCAGTCCGCTCCCTGTATGATCAGTGTCAGAGCTTGGTCCGCATTGCTGGCAGTAAGTCGGACACGTTTCCAGTGAGGGTTGGACTCCGCCAAGGCTGTCCTTTGTCACCGATTCTGTTTATAACTTTTATGGACAGAATTTCTAGGCGCAGCCAAGGCGTTGAGGGGACCCAGTTTGGTGGCCACGGGATTAGGTCTCTGCTTTTTGCAGATGATGTGGTCCTGATGGCTTCATCTGGCCGGGATCTTCAGCTCTCACTGGATCGGTTCGCAGCCGAGTGTGAAGCGACCGGAATGAGAATCAGCACCTCCAAGTCTGAGTCCATGGTTCTCGCCCGGAAAAGGGTGGAGTGCCATCTCCGGGTGGGGGAGGAGACCCTGCCCCAGGTGGAGGAGTTCAAGTACCTAGGAGTCTTGTTCATGAGTGGGGGAAGAGTGGATCGTGAGATCGACAGGCGGATCGGTGCGGCGTCTTCAGTAATGCGGACGTTGTATCGATCCGTTGTGGTGAAGAAGGAGCTGAGCCGGAAGGCAAAGCTCTCAATTTACCAGTCGATCTACGTTCCCATCCTCACCTATGGTCATGAGCTTTGGGTTATGACCGAAAGGATAAGATCACGGGTAC